>NC_079405.1:25885136-26185136 GCF_029220125.1 Pseudoliparis swirei | reverse complement strand
ACACGTCTCATTATTGTAGATCATCTCATATAATCTATTCCTGCGTGAGGATGCGGCGGCTAAATAATCCCACGGTGCGCCTGGCTGATGAAGACGATGTCACGGGTCTAAACGTGGAGATGAAAGACGTCGTTTTTCTTCCTGTTCTTGTTCACGATGGCTTTTTTTGTTTTTAGGTGCGTTGTCAAAGGTGTTTTAAGTCCGCCTCTCTCACTCATAATGGTACGGGCAACATCCCTGAAACAGACTGCATGATGGGAAACTAGTCCAGGGTTTAGTTTACGAGTGGACTACAAAGAATATTCAAAGTAGTCCTTAATCTTAAAACGTGTGTTTTTTTCTTTTATCGTCTCTGCCCGGAGGCAGAAAGAAGATAAAATCCACATAAACTTTGCATGTTCCGCCATCCATTGATGGGGAAAAAATAAAATCAGTGGGACAAGCTGACCTGGTGAGAGTATTGGACTAAAAACCACCACAGTTTGAATTTACGCTGCCGAACAAACTCCTCGGGAGCAGCAACTAGCATCAAAAAACGAAAAAAGCCATCGTGAACAAGAACAGGAAGAAAAAAAACGACAGGCTTTCATCTCCACGTTTAGACCCATGACATCATCTTCATAATTGATGAAAGCGAGCCGTAATGAGACGTCTATTGTTATTTATAGAGACACAAATGTCCTCCTCATATTGAGAGAAAGCGTAATCGGGGGTGTGGCCTGTCACAGCGACCGTCTCGCGACGCTCGAGTCAATCCCGACTGCGTTCCTGTCCCGAATTCGATTTATTCGTCTTCTTCTTTAAAAAGTCCCCGACACATTGGACCCGGTTTCTTTGAGCGGCCGCTGAGAGAGACGGCGACTCCCACGTATTTACAAAAAAACCTCTCCCAAAAGGTCACACTTTCTCATTCTCCTTCCCCCGGAGGACACAGAGACAACATTTTGAGCTCCGCAGGAAGCACCAAATGACGCCGGCGCCGTGTGTTCGATAACCTTTCCCACGCAGGCTTGCATCCACACACTTTTACTGCGTTGGTGTGAAAAGCAGCCTAAATGGTTGGTATTTCAACATTAGAATGGCTTCAATTTAACGGGGTGAAAAGAAACTTTAGTTTCATACGGATGATTATCGTCCTTTTCCATTCGCTTCACGCCA
Source organism: Pseudoliparis swirei (assembly GCF_029220125.1). Classification (NCBI taxonomy): domain Eukaryota; kingdom Metazoa; phylum Chordata; class Actinopteri; order Perciformes; family Liparidae; genus Pseudoliparis; species Pseudoliparis swirei. The sequence continues at coordinate 26,183,978 of NC_079405.1, read as the reverse complement.
CACTGTGGAGCGCTCGTGTTGACCTATTTCCATGTTGTCCATTTTTAATGGCTGCTCATCAAAATGGCCCCGAAAACCGCGAGGTCAGGACGGACAAGCTTTCTCTCTCCGTGTTTTTATTCCCCGACGATGGACGTGTGCTCAGGTTGACATTTTATTCTCCTCAACCCAACCCAGCGGAAGGATACAAACCTAATTCACTTTCTATTTTTTTTGCCAACAATTAACATATATAGTAGGCGTGTGACGGAGCAGCACTCGACTTGTGTCAGGTTTCTTTTGAACACCGTGGATAAGCAAATGTGCTCGGTATGATACAGTCAATCTTCATACTTTAATATATACTGCAGTACCGATCCCGTACCGGCGTTTAATCAACGAGCCCCCCGATGACATCATTCTTCTATTTCAGTATCGGTTTTGACTGAAACATTGCTTTCCTAACTTCGTTAAACAAAAAGGTAACACAAGCATATGTAAATGAATTTATATTTCTATATATATATATTTATATATATATACAGGACTGTCTCAGAAAATTAGAATATTGTGATGAAGTTCTTTATTTTCTGTAATGCAATTAAAAAAACAAAAATGTCATGCATTCTGGATTCATTACAAATCAACTGAAATATTGCAAGCCTTTTATTCTTTTAATATTGCTGATTATGGCTTACAGCTTAAGAAAACTCAAATATCCTATCTCTAAATATTAGAATATCATGAAAAAGTATACTAGTAGGGTATTAAACAAATCACTTGAATTGTCTAATTAACTCGAAACACCTGCAAGGGTTTCCTGAGCCTTGACAAACACTCAGCTGTTATAAATCTTTTTTTTACTTGGTCTGAGGAAATATTACAATTTTATGAGATAGGATTTTAGAGTTTTCTTAAGCTGTAAGCCATAATCAGCAATATTAAAAGAATAAAAGGCTTGCAATATTTCAGTTGATTTGTAATGAATCCAGAATGCATGACATTTTTGTTTTTTTAATTGCATTACAGAAAATAAAGAACTTTATCACAATATTCTAATTTTCTGAGACAGTCCTGTATATATATATACAGATTACTTCAATAATACATTTTAATTTATTATTTAAATTATATACAGTATATATATATATATAAATATAAATATATATATATAAATACATTTACTACATTTAAATGTATTATTGAAATAATAAATTATGCAGCCGCAACTTTGTAAGGTTCTTAAAGATTGACAGGAATTACTCTTTCAAGTGTAAACATTTTTAATGCAGCAACACATTGGTCAGAATGTGAAGCTGAATGAGAGGTCCAGTCCATCAGGCGTACGGCGTGTAAACAGAGACCCGAACGGATCGGCTTCGTCGGCACCGATAACCGATCCGGCTGTTTGAGTCCACCAGGGATCGGGTACCGGAGCATCTCTGAGAGACACGTGCCAACAACATGCTAGAAGGCAGTTCAAATGTTCACAACAACCCAGCAACGTGTTACATCCCACACACACACACACACACACACACACACACACACACACACACACACACACACACACACACACACACACACACACACACACACACACACACACACACACACACACACACACACACACACACACACACACACACACACACACACACACACACGGCGCCACCTGCCACGTGTGGAGTGATGGAGCGCGCGCCTGTCGGCGTGCAGATGCGTCCTTATGCCGCATCTCCTTGTTGCCCTTGTGATGACTAATAACCGCGCAGCGTTTTCAGCTAATAAATAATACATTTTAAGAGTCTAATCAAATTGAACAAATGAGTACATCTAGAAAACTATTAATCAGGAGCGCAAACGTGTATTTACAAATATAACACTGGCACAAACAATCAATTATTCATAAAGTGAATGCTGTGTAAGTGGGCTTCTTCCCGGGTGAGATGCTGCCATAATTGGAGTGGGACTACAGGAGTGCCGGCTGGTGTGTGCGTGTGGCTGCATGTGTACACACAAACACACACACACACACACACACACACACACACACACACACTTCTCCCCATGCGCCAAACTTCCCCCAAACACGACGAAGAGCAGGCAGAGTCGGCTCATTACTGCCTAATGAGTTCTCTGATTACCGTGGAATATAAAAGCCTCGTTGTCAAAGCGCTGTATGTTTATTTTGATCAATTATTGCACTAAAGTGACGGAAAGGAAGCGCGATGACACGGAGCGTTCACGTGTTGTGGTGAGAGGGCCCTCGCGGAGGGAGGGAGCACATTTAAGCCTCATTGCACCGCGAGGCCCAGCGACCGTTTCTATTGGACGAGCAGGTACGCGTGTTCTTGGCTGCAGCTCGACTTTCAAACAAGTGCGTGTGTGTGTGTGTGTTCCCTGCTTCCTTGATGGAAAGCGCAACAGAATAGGAGGTGGTGAGGCTCAGACTATTTAAGTTGAACTTTACCTCCACAGCTTTAAGTCCTCCCACTGCATTCTGTTTTTAAACGTACAAAAACGTGGACAAAAAGAGCCGAGAGAAGAAGCCACGCCCACTTCCGTATGGCAAAAGCCTCGACCTTGATTCGACAATATAGCTGTAAAGCATGGGGAACTGAATTAGCATGGTTAACAAAATGTGCTGATTTTATTAATAATACAATTATAATTTGTCATTCTCTATATACAGATTTGTTGTGGTATTATCTATATTTATTTTGTATTATTATATATATATATATTATTTATATATAAATATATATTATATATATATCCAGTACCTATATATACCTATCTATATACAGAATATATATATACAGTATATATAGACACATTATTTATATATATATATACAGTATATATATATATACTGTATATATAGACACATTATTTATATATATATATACAGTATTATATAGACACATTATTTATATATATATATATACAGTATATATATATACAGTATATATAGACACATTATTGATATATATATATACAGTATATATATATACATTATTTATATATACTGTATATATAGACACATTATTTATATATATATATACAGTATATATATATACATTATTTATATATATATACAGTATATATATACTGTATATATAGACACATTATTTATATATATATATATATACAGTATTATATAGACACATTATTTATATATATATACACAGTATATATATATATACAGTATATATAGACACATTATTGATATATATATATATATATATATATATACACACATACATATAACAAGAGAAATTGAGACAGATGTGTGTTTTTGAAGCTGGAAATGTGATGAATGACCAAAACTCAATAATCTAGTTTATTGGGGACGAAATAAAATATGTTTTTTAGAAGTGTGAGCCAGCCGAGCGCCCGAGGCACAAACACACGAGTCGAGGGTTCAGACTCTGGACATCGCAGATTAGCAGCGTGTTTGTGGCGGGCCGTTGTTTGGGAGTCAAACAGGGAAAACGCTTTCCCCGCCTCCCTCTCGACGATCCTGACCAGCGGGACGGTTTAGTGGCAGTAAAAGAGCCTTCGCCCGGGTCGGCCTGCACTCTCGTGGGTATATTCTTATTCATAATTATTCACTTTGATCCATCGGTTTAACGTGTTTCCAGCACAAGAGAAACGGCGAGCATGCGGTCGAGGCGTAACGCCGCATTAATAAACATGTATCGTCACAGTGGAAAGGCTTCTGAGTCTATCTTCACGTCTCAGACTTTTTGGATGCGCCTGAGACCGAATGCAGATTAAAAGAACATTTTTAATTCCTGGTAGAAAATGTGACTCAACGACGTTGAAGAAAGGCTCATTTTGTTTAGCCGCGGGATTTCGCCGCCGGTACCGTCAGAGGCGGGACTGCAACACCTCGGACTGTTTGATTCGTACACACTTTAAACGTGGCACACACACACACACACACAACTGCCAATACCCACTCAAGGCACTTTCTCCCGCTCACGTGCGCCGCTATGATACCCGCGTTGGCGGATAACTTAGCTAACGCGGCGTTGCTCGACGGGTCCGAAAAAAAGATCTCTGCCGCATCGTCGACGGGGAAAGAAACAGCTTTGAGAGGTTAATTCGGTTTCTTGAAGAGACGCTGAACTTCTAAACGTTCTCCGTCGGAGAGCCGGTCAGGTGCTTATCCGCTAATTTCCCCAGCTGGGCGTGAGAGTTAAGCCCGAGCGTCTCGGCCGAGGGCTTCAATCCTGCCAAGAACCTTTTCAACAAGCTAGTTAGCTAGTTAGCTCTCTCTCTCTCTCTCTCTCTCTCTCTCTGTGGGGCTTCACTTCTTTTTCTTCACCTCACATCGCCGGCTTCGGGCTGGTTATTCACGAAGCGTTCTTTGTCTTTCAATTTCCACTCTCGAGATTCTTGCGATTGTATTTGTCCTCGTTTACGGAGAAACAAGAGACGGTAAATCAAAAAAACTCGATAAAATATCAACAGCGGGAATACTAGAAAGATGAAAAGTAAAAAGAAGAAGAAAAAAGTCCATTCTGTCTTGATACAATGAAATAGAGGACGGGTGCAGAAGACCATTTTGGGGTCTTTAGTACTGAAGGGTAAGCATGCCCTTAGGGGGGAAGGGGGGGGCACTGTGGTACTACACAGTGAACTATAAACGTAATATAGACACGATTATAACACGTAGCTAGAGACGCAGCGAGCATCGCCCCCGATCATCATGTTCTTTCCATGAATAAGAAGTTGCACATCAGCGTTAGCGTAGCATAGCATCTGCGATGTCACTTGAAGTTGGGCTCCGGCCAAAAGGAAAGAAGGACTTTTTAAATCCCAGAGCAAAAAGCCCCAGAGGAGAGTAGAAGTGCTCGGATCGGTGGCACCAACAATCACACATGAAACCTTTTTGTAAAATCCATTTTCTCTTTCAGAAAAAGTGTGAACGAAGCCGAGAAGTGAACATGACTCGTTCTTTACAGGAGACGACCCCGTCGCCGCCGGGCGGCGGGCGGTGAATGGAGGCATGACTTCAGTCTTCACCTCCTCTTGTGCCGAGCGTGTGCGTTAGCGTCAACCTCAAAATATGAAATGTTTCCGGCTAACGTTGAACCGCTTCGCCCCCGGAGGCTCAATGACTCAACCTTTATGCTAATGCACCGCAGGAAGCGGGCGATTAATTGCAGCGGGTTACATTCCCGGCGTTAGTGTGTGAAGGCGTTCGTGTGTGTGCGTCGGGCGCGTGTAAATATATGCCGGACGCGCGGTCGAGTCCGGGGCCTCGGATTTCAACCTCTGCCTGACGATTAAAGCCAAATGAATATGGATGAGCGGCGCCGACATGAAGAGAGACGAGGAGGCAGAGGGGGAGGCGAGTGAGGGGGGGGGGTCCCTGCTGTGATGAACTGGTGGACACAACCAGATGTTTAGTTAAAATGCAGAGCCCCGGTGTGGGGGGGGGGGGGGCTTTAGGCAGCCAAGTGCTCCTCCGTAGCCGCCTGGCATCTCTGGAGACAAGCGGTGAGCGTCTGCGCTTTATCTCCCGTGGATTTGCATTTGGCTGAGTGTGCGTGTGTGTGTGTGTGTGTGTGGGGAGAGAGAGGGGGGGGGGGTGTCTACACAAGCACTTTGCAATTCAGAGTAAATGAAAAGTACAGTGTATTGTATGCTTGTGCACATGCCTGCATTTCTGTGTGTGTATATGTGTGTGCGTGTGTCCGTTGTCTGTGTGTGTGTGTGTGTGTGTGTGTGTGAGAAGAGTGGTAAATTGAACATATGTCTAAAACCAAGGTCTCCCGTCGCAGTTTCTTCTCTGTGGATTCTGTGCCGGTGGTGGGGGAGCAGGGGGGGGGTAGTAAAGCTCACACACACACACACACACACACACACACACACACACACTGCTGACTCGAGCCTTCCACTCGTGTGGAGTCTGACGCTGCTGTTTGGTGGCGATGGCGAAGCCGCCGAGAATATAACGAAGGGAGAGGCGTTTCGGAAGGAGCAACCAGCCACGTGTTGTGGATGCCGTCACATTAACAACAGCCTATCGTCATCATCATCATCATCATCCTCCTCCTCCTCATCATCATCACTGCTATCGCCCATGAGCATCATCTCCTTCATCCTGTTCCCGCTGGCTCCCGTGGACACGCTGCAGTGAGCCGTGATGGAGTCAGTGACAACAGGACTCGAACAACACACACACACACACACACACACACACACTGTCCTCCTAGAAACTAATCTCATTCCCCTGTAGCTTGAATTAAATAAGTGTCTGTCATTATGAGCAGTGAGGGATGGAGGAGGGCTTGGGGGGGGGGGGGGGGCAGAAGGTGCTCAGTTAGACCGGGAGGGTGATGACGATGAGGGTGGTGAGAGGAAGGTGTGGACACCGAAGAAGGGGAAGCACAGCTTACCCCACCCACCTCCACCTCCACCACCAACCCCATCCCAACCCCCCCCATCTAATCAATTTAAACCAACAGAGAGCTCAAACCGGCGCCTCCCCCTCGTCAAGGCAACCGAACCACCTCAGCCCCCCCCCCCCCCCCTCGGTTCTATCGTCAGGTACCCCGTGAAGTATTTCACATCCGCCTGGGACTCGTCCTCGCCGTCACTCCTGTCCACCGTGGGACTATTAGCAGGCGGCTAAAGGCTGCCATCGATCCCCGAGGCGTCTCGTTGATGATCCCCGCACTGGGAATACGTCACGCTAAAGTCTCCGCTAACCCGCCGCGCGCCATTTTAACAATCTCCCCCGGGTCCGTTCCGCGTCTGTGCCGGGAGGAGCCGGGCGGTACATCAGGAGACGCCGCTTTGTCACTTTCCACGTGAGCGTGTTGTGCAGCGGGCGGCTGGGCTCCGGTTCGCTGGAAAAGATGGAAGGAGAAGAAAGAAAAAAAAAGAAGGCCAAAGAAACCGTTTCTTGGCAATGTAAAAAATAATAGATGCCAGACTGGGAGACCGGCTCAAACCGGTTGTTCGACTGCTCCGGCCAGATGTCGGCGTCTGAAAGCACCGGACCGCTTCGACGTGAACGTCTGTCGGCAGGCATTTTCCTCTCAGCTTCTAAAAGGTCAACGAAGGTCAATAAAGGGTTTCTTGTGCCGCATGAATGTCGTTGATGTTGTATTTATGTCTATAAATCATTTGTTTTTATCATATTTAACATCTGGAATGCATTCAACAATGTTTTAATTTGTATATATATATATGAATCGGGTTTTTATGAAGAAAGAAAAGCACTATGTATTACTACTACAAAGTAAAAGGATACGTGAAGTATTTGTGGTTTACAGACTTTACAAAAATAAGGAAGGCGACAGAACCAGTTTCTCAAGAACATCAAAACTGGCTCAAACTGGTTCTTCAACTTGTCCGGACGGATTTCGTCGGAAGGCATCGGACTATGACATGAACGTCTGTCATCAAGGTCTCTTGCACTACATTTATGTCAATAAATAATTAGTTTTTATCATATTTAACATCTGAAATGCACTCAACAGGGTCTCAATGTTCGAATTTGTATATAGATATAGATATATACATATCTATATATATATATATAGATATATGAATTGGTTTGTTATTTAGAAAGAAAAGCACAATGTATAACTACTACAAAGTAAAAGGATACGTTAAGTATTTGTGATGGTTTACAGACTTTAAAATAATAAGAAAGGCCACAGAACCACAGAACCATATATATATATATATATATGAATTGGTTTGTTATGAAGAAAGAAAAGCACTATGTATTACTATTACAAAGTAAAAGGATACGTTAAGTATTTGTGATGGTTTACAGACTTTAAAAATAATAAGAAAGGCCACAGAACCAGTTTCTCCAGACCATTAAAACTGGTTCAAACTGGTTCTTCAAATGGTCCGTTTTGACATGAACGTCCGTCATCAGGAACAATGGACTTCTCTCAGCTTCTAAAAGGTCAACGAAGGTCTATAAATGGTTTCTTGCGCCGCATGAATGTCGCCGATGTTGTATTTATGTCAACAAATCATTTTTTAAATCATATTTAACATCTGGAATGCAGATCTCAATGTTTTAATTTGTAAAAATCTACGAATTTGGTTTCTATGAAGCCCTATATGTTACTACTACAAAGTAAAAGGATACGTTAAGTGTGTGTGTGATGGTTTACAGACTTCGGGGGGTTGAAATGATTTTTGGGGACGATGAAAAAAATAAATAGTCTGGAACCTTGTTGACCGGCTGCGACCACAGAGGGATCGGTACCTGCCGATATGGATCATCCATGTCAAGTGATATATAAAAGTGATATGCGCTCCCTTCTTTTCCCCGATGCGCTGTGGTCATGTGACAGACATCTTTAAGAACGGACCAGTCGATCCACAGCGAACCAGGAAACATCGAAACACACGAGGCCCGACGGTAACACACTCCTTCATTTAGTTTCTGTGTGTTTCAAGTGGCTCGGCATCGATTTATGTGTTGGTGTCATTGGCTTTTAGGAAAATGGCAGCGGGCAAACCCAGAGGGACCGGGTTACCCGAGGTGATGAGCTCCGTTCTGGGCACCAGAAGGTCAAACGGAGCACTTATGTGTACGGGGAGGCACTAAGTGGACCGAGGACACACCTCGGGCCTCTCCGGTGAGGGACGGAGCACTTAGGGGCATCGGCTTTTCAGCACTTTGTGTGGCTAGCCCAAATATGTGTGTGTGTGTGTGTGTGTGTGTGTGTGTGTGTGTGTGTGTGTGTGTGTGTGTGTGTGCAGAGAAGGGATTCATGGCTTACATTAAGGTACAATATTTTTTCGAAGTGTGGAGAAAAATACAAAATATACTTCACGCAGCATAATTTTAATGATGTATAATTGTATGTGTGTGTGTGTGTACCGGAAAATGTTCACATAGGGTTTGAACAGGAATTCATTAATTACTTAATTAGTCGCTTACGTGGATGCTGTATGTCAAATAGGGTTAATATTTAGGGTTTTATGGGGGTGAACAGGAAGTCACAGAGGATGTGTGTGCATGAGTCAGTGTGTGTGTGTGTGTGTGTGTGTGCACGGAAGGGATTCATGGCTTACATTAAGGAACAATATTTTTTTCGAAGGGGGGAGAAAAATACAAAATATATCTCACGTAGCATCATTTTAATGACGTATAATTGTATGTGTGTGTGTGTGTGTGTGTGTTTGTGTGCACGGAAGGGATTCATGGCTTACATTAAGGTACAATATTTTTTTCGAAGGGGGGAGAAAAATACAAAATATACCTCACGTAGCATCATTTTAATGACGTATAATTGTATGTGTGTGTGTGTGTGGTTCACATAGTGTTTGAACAGGAATTAATTAATTACTTAATTAGTCGCTTACGTGGATGCTGTATGTCATATAGGGTTCATATTTAGGGTTTTATGGGGGTGAACAGGAAGTCACAGAGGATGTGTGTGCATGAGTCAGTGTGTGTGCGTGTGTGTGTGTGTGTGTGTGTCATTGACCGTTCATAGTATACATTATACTATGTGGGGCGATGTCGTGGGCGGGACTCGCTGGATCTCCAAAAACATGTATTTGTATCCTCCTTTGAATCCCCACCGTGGTGGAGGACTGATCCTGAGCCAAACTCTGGCTCTCTCCGAAGGCGGTCGCATTTTTTCTCTCCCTCCCCCTTCCCATGATCTTCCCTTCCCTGCTTGGCTTCTCTCGTCATGTCTTGTTTGTCTCTATACTGGAGAGACTCTCTACGCATCGCTCTTCGAACTAAAAACCATGGACGTAATCAACTGGTCCTTAAACGCAATTGACACCATCTTCTCGACGAGAAGCTCGGGTTCGGGGGAACCTGCCTGTCCTGCTGGGACGAATGTTGCTGGATACACGATGGACGCGTGGGCGAAGTGGCGGGTCTTGTGCCTAGCACCACTCTCCGTGGAGGACGTGAAGACATCTACCTATTCGGAACTATGATTACAGGATTTCTGCTGTTTGGATTTGGCGCTGCCCTGGCTTATCGGAAAATTAAGGAAACGGTGACAGCTGTAAAAAGCCCCCTAAGGCTGCCCGACATGATTGATGCGTTGGGTAGAGTTGTTGGCACTCAGACTGTGGCATTAAACCGCCAGAATGATAACATCGTGGAGAAGCTGACGGCTCTGCAAATGAAAGTGGATCGATTTGAAATTTTATTGGCAAACGGGAGGAAGATGGAGGAATAGTGGTTGCGCAAAAAATGCAGCTACTGGAAGACCAAACAATCCCAATCTTATCTGCTTTCGGCTCCCTTACCCGGACGGGCCTTGGCCAAGGCCGTTACTGGAACAACAACTCCCCCGAAGATCACTGAAACGAGAATCTCTCTCATTCCCTTCCCCCTATCCACAGACACCTGTGGTTGTTTTTCTCCCAGGACCTTTCAAGGCTATCTCCATGGCAACGACCATCTTGCGGACTGAGAACTCTGTCTGTTGTGGCCTGGGGGAGGACGACATACCAGAACACGCACACACGAACTTTCAATAATACTGATTCGCATTCACTACCCCCCTCCCCCCATCCCACGCCTTCGCCTGCTTTTAACCCCCAGTGTGACCGGACGGGGCTGTGCTGGCGCTGCTGTGTTGGCGCGGACCGGCTGGCTGCTTGTCGGTGCTGGTTACCTTCTGCCCCAATGGATGGGCTTAGATCACCCAGTTGTTGGATTACCTCCCTCCCCTTCCTACTCGTTGCAAGTCATGTCTAAAATGTATGTGCTTATGTGCTAAGGTGTTTTCCTGCTCCCACACTGTACCCCTCTCGGGGCATAGTCGGGGGGTTGGTGTTTTTTCTCGCCTTCTTCCCTCATGTTATGCTGTAATCTTTCATCCACCCTTTCTTGTAATTTCGATGCTTTTGTACCTGTACTCTGGCAAACGACAAATAAATATATCAATCAATCAATCAATCAATCAAGACTAAGAGCGGATGAAAAAAACCTTCCTTCCTTTCAGCGTGGTTCAATAAAAATAAAAAATAGAGCAGCCATTATTGCATGTGCATTTTATTGTGTGTTTGCTGAGGACAGGAACATTTGATTTGGTGTGATAGTTTCTCCCAAAACACATGTTTTGTTTTTATTTAACTTTCTTATTTGTGCACTTCTTCTTAATTGATGTATTAAAAGTATAATTTAGCATCAATAACACATATTTACCGCGGCCTCTGGCTCCACTCTGGGTGTTGTGCGTGGAGGTCACATGAAGGTCGCACGAAGAATAAAAAGAAGAAGCTCATCAGACTGGTTGATAAAAAAATATTTAATAATATACACTTTTAATAATCCCCAAGGGGAAATTAGTTCTCTGCAATTAACCCATCCTTAGTTATTAAGGAGCAGTGGGCTGCAGTGATGCGCCCGGGAAGCAACTGAGGGTTCAGTGCCTTGCTCAAGGACACTTCGACTTGCAACTAATGGGGAGAGCGGGGATCGAACCCACAACCTTGCGGTTGCAGGACGGCCCTCTTACCCCACTGAGCTACAGCCGCCCCAAAAAAGATTAAACTTATAAATAAAAGATGCTTAACCAAACAGGAAGATGTGTATTACCTCTGCTATTCTATTTTATAGTTATAGACTCATCAATAGGGGGAATTAAAATGAAGCACGCACACAAAAAAATGTCACATTTATGTTCATTTGATATACTGCAAATTGTCTGATGTGCAATACCGGCCGCGGCCACCGCGCTCGAGGTTCTACCCATTGACGTATCGTCAGATTACGTGAGTTAAATCAACCTCGTGGATTCTTATGAACAAACACAGTCGTGTTTTCATTCTGCGCTTTTCACCGAAATGTGTGCGTTCCATCTCTAAACCGTGAGCCTCCTCCATCCTTTAATCCTCCCCCCCCCCCCCCCCCCGCTCCCAGCAGCTCAGTCACGTCCCATATCTCACCCACTAAATATTATTATTTTTTTCCTTTACGAGACGACAATTGGCTTAAACGGCAAACACAATAGAACCCGCAATTACGCCCTCGACTGAAGTCGCGTCGGCGGCAGATGTGCAACGCCGCTGTAATACGGGCTGGCGGGGGGGGGAATTCCATCATCTTCTCCCCGACTCAGTCTCGTATTGTATCATACAGACTACAATCTGACGGCAGAAAACTGGCTCAACATTGTGCCAATAAGAGAAATACAGTGACACACACACACACACACACACACACACACACACACACACACACACACACACACACACACGACGAGATAGAGATAGACATTTGTTTCTATTTGATGCGCCACTGGTGCGCCATTGTTCCGCCCCTCGGAGGTTTAGTCGGGGAAATCTAACTTTTGCTTTCGTTTCTGTGTTTCCGACGGGGGAAGAAACTTACATATTATTTAGGGGGCATTTGACTGACTGAAATCCAGAGGCATTTAAAAAGAAATTGGGGGGCACTTTTTAAAACTTGAGAAAGAACATTTAACCCATGCTCAAAAATAATAAATATATTCATTTAGGCTTACAGGATATGAGCAATTGTCATGAAAATGGCAATAATAAGAGTATTAGGCAGTAGTTTACAGATTCAAAGTGTTTTCTAAGATTTTTGGAACAAAAAACAAACAGAAAACATAAATCAGACGATTATATTCCATTTTATTCTTATTTCTTTGTGGTTAGTTATTGTTATTACATTTTTTTAAACAACTATTAACAATTAATAATTGTTTTAAATAATTTCAAATATTTATATGATATTTTTTGTTTCCCTACCTAGTACAAGCAACACAGATAGGACACACACATATTAAATTATCGGAATCATTAGAGGAAATTATGGGGGCATTTTTTGCCCCTCGCCTCATGATATCAGGGGCAAAATAATATTTCTTCGGGGCAGTTTTTCCCTTTGCCCTCGTGTGTTTCCGAGGCTGGTTTCAGGAGAGACAACAAAGACACGAACCACCCGGAACAAATAGAACCGGAGTTTGTGTATTTACTTTGGCCGTTCTACATTTCAAGTGTCAAATCTTCTGTTTGTTCTCTCGCCGTTTGAGCCAAACTTTAATCATCGGATTTAATGCGTCCACGAATGAATTAGCAGCTGAGCCGGGTCGTGTGATTTCTTTTGATTGCACACAAGACACACAATAAGGCGGACAAACAGCGACGGCCCGGGCCCCTCTAATAACAGTGGCGTTCGGCGGGCCCCCTCTGCCTCCTCTAATTTCAATCAGTTCTGACGAGCCCTCTTTTTAAACGCATCCGGACCCCGAAAATAAACGTGTTTTTGCCGAGTGACGGGCGGCGGTCACACCTCCCGACGTCGGAAGGTGGAGAGACGCGACGTCTTGTAATAAAAAAAAGGAGCTTTCGCTTTTGCCTCCAGCACAGCGACTCCCTCGGCTCGTTACTGGCGTTTGACGATAATTAACGCAGACGGGTCGGAATATTCTGGAAGGCGGGTGTGTTGGCGGACGGATTTTAAGGAGCGATCCGCCGTCTCAGAGTGACGACGAGTTTCATTCGGCGTCCTCTTGAGTACATAGAGGACAGTCGGCGTTCCGATTTCTCGTTGTCGGCGCCGCAAATGAAAAGCGCCACATTTCCGCCCCCCCCCCCCCTCTCTCTCTTCAGATTCCCAATGAAAGCAGAGATGCACCATAATAAGAGCCTTCGGGCGCCCCCGGTGGCCCGCCGGGCACAGTGCGGCGGCGGCGGCGGCCGCGTTAGCGCCTATTTTCCTCGGAGTGACATCTTTATCGGCGGGCATTGTCATCCAGGTGGAAGAAAAACAAACACACACACACAAAGGGCCCACCCGCCTATATCAGCGGCACAAACATCTGTTTCCATGACAACGCCGGCCTCCAAACTTCAAAGTCATTTCTGTCACAGAGGCAGACGTCAGGTGAGCTATCGTCACTTTCTTTACAAGTGAGGTATACGTTGCTGTATTTTTGCTCCTCCTTACGAAACAATGACATACGTTAATGTAAGCCATTCATATCTTCCACACACACACACACACACACACACACACACACACACACACACACACACACACACACACACACACACACACACACACACACACACACACACACACACACACACACACACACACACACACACACACACACACACACACGTTCTCCCATCTTGCTTCTGCCGCTTTCACTTTGACTCCCCTGCCTCCCGTCCTCTTGTCTTGTACTATTACCGCCCGATCTTTCACTCCAGCTTTGTCTCATTTTCCTTTCTTTTGATGGACGTTTATTCCCAGCAGACGGGGAAGAATAACGACTTCAAGTTCAGTTTCCATTCTCCAGAGAGGCTTAAAAAGCAGCTTTGTGCATCTCTGTTGTGAATACACGAGTTATTACGTGAACATGTATTTCTCCTCCGGACTTCATCGGGACTCTGGATCCCTGAGACGTTTTCAAGAGGTCTGGAAGATCATTCCTTCTCATCTGTTTGCCTCCCACTCACCGATGACGTGCAGCAGAAACATAATACCTGAGAATAAGAAGAAGGAATTAAATGAAACCGGGTGTGCGCGTGTGTTTGTGTGCGAAAAGAAATGAAGAGGAAGAAGATTTCCAATGAAGATGACCCTGGGCAAATATGCCTCTATTTTTCTCTCTCTCCTTATTTGCCCTGCTCTGAGTAAATGTCAGACTTTGCTGCGAGTTGGCAGGATCATCTTATTGTGAAAAATCCCAAACTGAAGCATCGAGCCCCCTCTACTCTCATGGGGCCCCCCTCTACTCTCATGGGGCCCCCCCTCTACTCTCATCATGACCCCCTCTACTCTCATGTTGCCCCCCTCTACTCTCATCATGCCTCCTCTACTCTCATGTTGCCCCCTCTACTCTCATGTTGCCCCCCTCTACTCTCATCATGACCCCCTCTACTCTCATGTTGCCCCCCTCTACTCTCATCATGACCCCCTCTACTCTCATGTTGCCCCCCCTCTACTCTCATCGTGCCCCCTCTACTCTCATGTTGCCCCCCTCTACTCTCATTGTACCCCCTCTACTCTCATCATGCCCCCCTCTACTCTCATGGGGCCCCCCTCTACTCTCATCATGCCCCCCTCTACTCTCATGTTGCCCCCTCTACTCTCATGTTGCCCCCCTCTACTCTCATTGTACCCCCCTCTACTCTCATCGTGCCCCCCTCTACTCTCATTGTACCCCCCTCTACTCTCATGTTGCCCCCCTCTACTCTCATTGTACCCCCCTCTACTCTCATGGGGCCCCCCTCTACTCTCATCCTGCCCCCCTCTACTCTCTCATCGTGCCCCCTCTACTCTCATCGTGCCCCCTCTACTCTCATCATGCCCCCCTCTACTCTCATGGGGCCCCCCTCTACTCTCATCATGCCCCCCTCTACTCTCATCCTGCCCCCCTCTACTCTCATCATGCCCCCCTCTACTCTCACCCTGCCCCTCTACTCTCATCCTGCCCCCTCTACTCTCATCATGCCCCCTCTACTCATCATGCCCCTCTACTCTCATTGCCCCTCTCATCATGCCCCCTCTACTCTCATGGGCCCCTCTACTCTCATCATGCCCCCTCTACTCTCATGTTGCCCCTCTACTCTCATGTTGCCCCCTCTACTCATCATGACCCCCTCTCTCATGTTGCCCCCTCTACTCTCATGTTGCCCCCCTCTTCTCTCATGTTGCCCCTCTACTCTCATTGCCCCCTCTACTCTCATGTTGCCCCCTCTACTCTCATTGTCGCCCCTCTACTCTCATCATGCCCCCCTCTACTCTCATGGGGCCCCCCTCTACTCTCATCATCATGCCCCCTACTCTCATGTTGCCCTCTACCTCATGCCCCCTCTACTCTCTCATGTGCCCCCTCTACTCTCATTGTACCCCCCTCTACTCTCATCATGCCCCCCTCTACTCTCATGGGGCCCCCCTCTACTCTCATGTTGCCCCCTGTACTCTCATGTTGCCCCTCTACTCTCATCATGCCCCCTCTACTCTCATGGGGCCCCCCTCTACTCTCATGGCCCCCTCTACTCTCATGTGCCCCCTCTACTCTCATGTTGCCCCCTCTACTCTCATGTGCCCCTCTACTCTCATCATGCCCCCTCTACTCTCATGGGCCCCCTCTACTCTCATCATGCCCCCTCTACTCTCATGTTGCCCCCCTCTACTCTCATCCTGCCCCTCTACTCTCATCCTGCCCCCCTCTACTCTCATTGCCCCCTCTACCTCATCATGCCCCCTCTACTCTCATGTGCCCCCTCTCATCCTGCCCCTCACTCTCATGCCCCCCCTCTCATGCCCCTCTCACTCATGCCCCCTCTACTCTCATCGTGCCCCTCTACTCTCATGCCCCTCTACTCTCATTGCCCCCTCTACTCTCATGTTGCCCCCTCTACTCTCATTGCCCCCTCTACTGTCATCATGCCCCCCTCTACTCTCATTGGGCCCCCTCTACTCTCATCATGCCCCCTCTACTCTCATGTTGCCCCTCTACTCTCATCCTGCCCCTCACTCTCATGGCCCCCTCCTCATCTGCCCCCTCTACTCTCATTGCCCCTCTACTCTCATGTTGCCCCTCTACTCTCATTGCCCCCTCTACTCTCATGTGCCCCCTCTACTCTCATGTTGCCCCTCTACTCTCATCATGCCCCTCTACTCTCATTGCCCCTCTACTCTCATCATGCCCCCTCTACTCTCATTGCCCCCTCTACTCTCATCATGCCCCCTTTACTCTCATCCTGCCCCCCTCTACTCTCATCCTGCCCCCCTCTACTCTCATCGTGCCCCCCTCTACTCTCATCGTGCCCCCCTCTACTCTCATGTTGCCCCCCTCTACTCTCATTGTGCCCCCTCTACTCTCATCATGCCCCCTCTACTCTCATGGGGCCCTCACTCTCATGCCCCCTCTACTCTCATGTTGCCCCTCTACTCATCATGCCCCTCTACTCTCATCCTGCCCCCTCTACTCTCATCATGCCCCTCTACTCTCATCATGCCCCCTCTACTCTCATTGCCCCCTCTACTCTCATTGCCCCTCTACTCTCATCTGCCCCCCTCTCTCATCCTGCCCCTCTACTCTCATCATGCCCCTCTACTCTCATGCCCCTCTACTCTCATGTTGCCCCCTCTACTCTCATTGCCCCCTCTACTCTCATGTTGCCCCTCTACTCTCATGGGGCCCCCTCTACTCTCATCCTGCCCCTCTACTCTCATCCTGCCCCTCTACTCTCATTGCCCCCTCTACTCTCATCATGCCCCCTCTACTCTCATGTTGCCCCTCTACTCTCATTGCCCCCTCTACTCTCATCATGCCCCTCTACTCTCATGGGGCCCCCTCTACTCATCATGCCCCCTCTACTCTCATGGGCCCCCTCTACTCTCATCCTGCCCCCTCTACTCTCATCGTGCCCCTCTACTCTCATTGTACCCCCTACTCTCATGTTGCCCCTCTACTCTCATTGTACCCCTCTACTCTCATCATGCCCCCTCTACTCTCATGTTGCCCCTCTACTCTCATCCTGCCCCCTCTACTCTCATCATGCCCCCTCTACTCTCATTGCCCCTCTACTCTCATCCTGCCCCTCTACTCTCATCCTGCCCCCTCTACTCTCATCCTGCCCCCTCTACTCTCATCCTGCCCCTCTACTCTCATCCTGCCCCCTCTACTCTCATCATGCCCCCTCTACTCTCATCATGCCCCTCTACTCTCATCATGCCCCCTCTACTCATCATGCCCCCTCTACTCTCATCATGCCCCCTCTACTCTCATGGGGGCCCCTCTACTCTCATCATGCCCCTCTACTCTCATCATGCCCCCCTCTACTCTCATGTTGCCCCCCTCTACTCTCATGTGCCCCCTCTACTCTCATCGTGCCCCCCTCTACTCTCATGGGACCCCCTCTACTCTCATGGGGCCCCCCTCTACTCTCATCCTGCCCCCCTCTACTGTCATCGTACCCCCTCTACTCTCATCGCGCCCCCCTAAGTCGCTCCCTGGATATGCATCGCGTCGCCTTTGAGTGCCTCTTCCTGCGGTCAAGTCTTTTACCATCACGGTCCACATGACCCATGAGCAAGGCATGAGGCCGCCCCGGGGTGCCCGGTACCCCCTAAAAAAAACTGCAATTACAGCCGTCCCCTCGCATCTATCGCGATGAAATGAATCATTACCACCGCGGCGGCGTGAGGAGAACAATAATCTGGCGCCCACTCTCAGATATTTACCCCCCGACGGGGAACTGATGTGTGATGGCGTCTGAAGATAGACCGAGCATTCAATCAACAGCGCTGGCTTTTGGGGGGCTTTCAGGGCACTCCCCCCCCCGCTGGGGAAAGGCTTGAAGGATGCGAGAGATCAATAGAGATAAATTAATTACGATACGCCGTGTGGACGGAGTTGCTATAGAAACGCATTTTTAAAAACTGCCACGAAAGGGCCGCAAAAAAATATCTGATATCGAAGCTAATATGTGCACTGCTAGAAACAGGGGGGGGGGGGGGGCCGAGATCGCATTTGCCGCACCGCTGACATTAAGGATTACCCGGCGGCTCGAGGCGGAGCGGCAGCTGGCAGCAGGAGAGCGTCGTAAGTGAAGTGCTTCGACACTTAAGATATTGAAGCAACAACAACAACAACAACAAAAAAGAAAAAGAAAAAAACAACAATGGCGGCGTGCCGGGGAGGCGTTGGACTCATTTGTGCGAGTGTGGCTCGGAAAAAGAAAGAAAAAATTGCGATATGAAAGCAATTAAAGACGAGACGGGACGCGAGCCAGGTGGAAAACACGAAGGGGCGGAGAGGACGAGCTGCTGGGTCACTTACGGCCGCAGACCTGTGTGAGGGGGCGGGGGGGGGGGGGGGCTACACTAATATCATACAGGCAGCCAATGGACAACGGGAAGAGGAAACAGCCCCCTGGCGCTCGCCTCCCCCCCTTCCTGCTACTCACAGGAGCAATATTCCAAGTTGTTGTTTAGCTTCTTCTTCTTAAATTTCCCATTAAAAGTGGCATTTCATCTAAATCAAGCCCACGGGGCGAGAAGGAGAAGAAGAAGAAGAAGAAGAAGGAAGAAAAAAACTGAAGGGAGGTGAAGGGATGGGGGAATTGCAGCGTGCGACGAGGCGCTCGTAGCGCGGGGCGCGCGTGCTCCGCCTCCGGCGCCCTAACGGACTCCGTAATCACGGAGAGTGCCATTATGTGTCGCCATCAGAGCGACATCAAAGCAATTACATGTGTCCCTGCATTCGGCGTGGTTATTAAAGCAAACAGCGCCGCCATTTATCTGCCATGTATAAACATCACAAGTTCCTCTCTCCCCTCTCTCCCTCTCCTCTTTCGCTTGGCGGCAGGCGCAGCACGCTGGAATCAAATTCACAACTACCGCAAAGCAAGGCGTGTGTGTGTGTGTGTGTGTGTGGTGGCGAGGGGAGGGGGGTGGGGCGGGGCACAACGGGTGACTTCAGTGGGGACTCACAAAACATGCAAAATAGGCTCCCTTCTGCACTCGCTGCATATGAATCATTGTTCACTTGTCACAGCGCCACCAGAGCGAGAGACTGGGAGAGACACCAAAGAGAGGAGGGGAAACGTGTGTGTGTGTGTGTGTGTGTGTGTGTGTGTGTGTGTGTGTGAGGAGGCGGGGGGGACAGAATGAGCAGCGGCTCTTGACCAAACACTCCTCTTTTACCGAGTCTGGGAAGTATTCGTCCCCGCAGGCGCTTCGGCTCGCCGGGTCTTTTAACAGTTGAGAACACCTCCGCCCCCCCCCCCACCCCACACACACACACACACGCACACAGACCCCCCCCCCGGAGGCTTGTCCTCACTTTCCACATCTTAAAAATGGGGGGGGGGGGGGACACCAAGACGTACCGTCGATACGGCCTGAAGAACGGCCCACTTGAAACAGTCTCCTGTGAGTGATGGACGTCGGCGCCTCGGCAGAGTTCTTGCGATATCTGATGGATCGACTTTTGAGGAGAGAGACGCTCCTTCGGGGGGAAGAGGAACACGCTGCTTCCTTCTCCCGCGCGGCAATCACCTTTAACTTTCGTCTGATTCCACTTTGTGACCCCGAGGAGGAATAAGTGGCGCAGTGGGTGTTAGAGGAATAAGTGGGTACCCACGGCAACGGAGCACAAGACTCACAGAATCGAGTCCCGTCATGGAGTCGGATCAGCAGGGAAATAATTCTGCAGATATAACTCACAAAAATATTTTTTTAAATACATATTATAATAATGATATAAATGACGATCATATTTTTTGTAACGAGCCACACAGATTGATACAGATCGTCTTCTTGCTGTTTTGTCTCTCACAATAGTTTCAACTGATCTGGAGTCAGTGGCAACGTTACGCAATCTCAGGAGACTAAATTATTCATTTATGGCTTTGTGTATAATTATGTATTATCTACTAGTTAGGAAGTTAAATACGTCATAATTCCATCCCTCACATCTGTTGCATCTCCTTCAAACAACTGGCGTTTTATATTATTGTTTCAAATGTAGCATCCTCCGGGATCCAAGGCAGTAATGACCGGTACAGAGACTCTAAACGGCCGATCATTTATATATATATATATATTTTAAAGACATAAAAAATAAATTCGATGGACAATGTTTCAAGGTATGAAACGGATCATATATTTTATATGTCGAGCAATCAGAGCCGGGTGGCGGCGCGGCGGGTGACAAAAGTACCACAGAATTGCATTTCACGCCGTCGCGGTCGCCGTCTCCGGGAACCGGAGTGTTGAGAAGCGGCGAGGCGTCGGCGTTTTACACGTCTGCCGTGACCTTTACCTTCTCGCGTAATGAGATTTCCATCGATTCACTTTCCTCCGGAAGATAAATCAATCGGAAACTCTATCAAAAATTGACACAACACCCCCACCGCCCGGAACGCACCACCTGTTATGTCTCCGAAAAGTCAATCGCAGGTATAATGAAACATCCCATGAAACAGCCGGGTTATTATGCTCGCTGAGCAGCGGGAGAGAGTGTGTGTGTGTGTGTGTGTGTGGTTTTTATACATACTTGCACATGTAAATAAGGAAGTCTTATGGTTTGAATTAATACACAGAGAGATGCGATATAGGGAATATCGTGAGGAATATTAATATGAATTTATTGCAAATTTATTGTATATTGTAATAATTGGTCTGATGCATGAGATTAAATGTGAAGTTGTTGTTTGGAGATGAGCGTCAGAACGGATGTCGGTTGACACCTGAGACGTTGCTTTTATTTTGAAGGCAAGGTATGATTTTATCTTATTCTGAAGGAGAGTTGTAGTGGACTTTATACATACTTGAACATGTAATTAAGGAAGTCTGATGGTCTAAATTAATACACACAGAAAGATACGATAAATCGGGAATATCGTGAGAAATATTAAGATGAATTTATTGTGAATTTATTGTATAGCATAAGAGGAAGACCCTGTTTTATTATTGTGACTGTATGTGATGACAAATGTGATAATTGGTATGATGCATGAGAATGAATGAGATGTTGTTGTTTGGAGATGAGCGTCAGAACGGGTGTCGGTTGACAGCTGAGACGTTGCTTTTATTTTGAAGGCAAGGTATGATTTGATCTTATTCGGAAGGGACGTGCGCTCCTCGACCGGAAGTGTGACGTCTGACCCCGCCATTTTGAATAATTAAGAGAGCTCCAGCATTAATAGAATCAGCAAATAATTGTCTATCATCTTTGGCGTTAAATATTGTTAAACCCGAGGTTTTAAATTATTCTTTCAGAGGCTTGACTCTTCGTCTACCACGGACCAATTGACCCTGTCGGCGATGATGCGGTCGGTTACAGGTGCACGGGGAGGAGGAGGAGGAGGAGGAAGAGGAGGATCAATCGGAGTTCAAGTTCATTTGGGTTTTCGCTATTTAAACGAGGAACTCAAATAACTTGCTGGCGAAAGAGAGAAAAAGAGGACAAATAACAGGTGGATCTCATCGCGCCGGGGGAAAGAGAAGTCAGCGGAAGCGGAGGCTTGGAGTGAAGCGGCTCTCCGATGGCCCCTTCCATAATTACAGGCTGCTTCGGCATATTCGCAAAAAAAATGACAGCGGCCATAAAACAAAACGCCCTTCACCCGTTACTCCGGAGCAGATGTCCACTTTTTTTGTCTCCTCCTTAATATGTTCCACGCCACGTCTCAGGCGGGCGGCGAAGCGGCCATATGCGGCGGTGCGCTTGTTTGCGAGGCATCCACAAAAGAAGTCCGCCGCGGTATATCCAACTATGTGTGTGTGTGTGTGTGTGTGTGAGAGTCTGATTAGACAAACAAAGAAATATCTTGGAAGGCAAACGAGTGGGAGCTCAGCAATTAGGTGTTTCAATTCCACTGATTGGGAATGACAGGGGGCAACACAGTGTGTTGAGCCTCACACATACACACACATATATATATACACACACACACACACACACAGCAGAGCAGAGAACTCTTTGCTTCATTTACTGCAAACCCCAAATTGGATCCGATAAGCAATTAATGGTGTAATTGGCCGTTGGAGAGGTTGTCTTCTCCCCGGAGACTCGCTGGTTCCACCGGGCGCGACGGCGCGCAGAGGGACGGATGTGTTGCTGATGGCGGCGGGTCGATACGGGGGTGGTGGGAAGGGAAAAAAAACCACTCTGCAACTTGTTTGTAAGCAGAGAGGAGTAATGACACAAAGTCCAGCGCTGGGTAGCCAAACGTACCACATCGAAATTGCAAACGAGAACACGTTTCCTTCGTCTGTTCTACTCTAATCTCGCCTCCGTTGCCCGGAAAAAAACCTGCGGAGCACTTTTACGTAAGAATTCTTAATCGTCATCCACTTTCCATTTAAATGTGTCCAGTTTGAAAATGTATTCAGCGGAAACGTTTTCCAACATCGGCGACACAGAAAGAACCATTTTCACAAACATGACATTCCTCATCTTATTGATTAGTTCATTCATCTTAATTCTTTTTTGCCTGGTAACCAATTAAATTCCACGTACACGCATACGCTCATACATGTACATCTGCCATCATCAATGTATTTTTTTTGTTTAAATAAAAAATAAAATAATAAAAAATAATTTAAAAAAGCGCAGACACACACGCACATGCACACATGTACACATGCATTTTTATTTATTTATTTTTATTTACATTTTATTTTTGTCTTTTGTCTTTTGTTGTCTGGAAAAAATAAATAAAACCATTGCTGTTGTCGCGAGAGGATTATATAAGATAGGGATAAGGAATAATACGATGAAAAATGTGTTTGTGTCGTCGTTCTGTTATTTCATGGCAAACGCACATCAGGGACAATAATCCTCTGCTTCATACCCGCTTAGTGCTGCCGACACATATAGACGGTGCACGACGTATATTTCCTGTTTATGAGCTTCCTGCACCTAATGCCGGATGATGGATGGAGGCGCGTGACACCCAGTGAGGGTCACGGGTGTGCTTTAGTGCTTTTTAGGACAACAACGGAGGGATGAGCTTTGTCTTTACAGACCACACTTAGAGGGAGAGATTCATCGTCGCTTTTGTTCTGTTTTTTATCTCTATTTGTTGACAAGGTGAGAAATATAAAAATGTCACCAGGCAACGTTGAAACGTTTCAGCATGACCAAAAACACAGAAAAAGAAGGAGAAAAAACAATAATGGTGCATTCACCTCGTTT
The DNA here is from genome assembly GCF_029220125.1 of Pseudoliparis swirei. Classification (NCBI taxonomy): domain Eukaryota; kingdom Metazoa; phylum Chordata; class Actinopteri; order Perciformes; family Liparidae; genus Pseudoliparis; species Pseudoliparis swirei. The sequence goes on along the minus strand of NC_079405.1, from coordinate 26,160,330 downwards.
AAGAGTAGACTTAAGACCTTCCTCTAGTTAGGCTTTATAGCTCTGGCCCTGGTCAGGTGGTCCCTGGTCCTGCCCTATATATGCAGGGTTGCTATATAGGGGGGGTACTTTTATCTCCATCCTTTTTTTTTCTCTCCTCTTTTGAATTTCATCTCTCATCTCAATCACACCTGCAACTCTCTCCTTCTCCCCTTTCCTTTTGACTTTTTTCTCATGGGGTCAGGGGACCCTGACCCTATGATCTATCTGCCTGATGCTCTGCCTGATGGATGTGATTCCTGCTCATGACTACGCCACTGCTCACTGTCCTGTTGAGACTCTCACCACTCCTCTCCCCACGCCGCCATCTGCCGTGAGGAGATCTCCATGGTCGGAATATGCCTACTATGAACTATTCATACCTCATATTCATCATCATATATTTATACTCTAAATCTGTCTCTCTGTATCTACACACATTATATCTGCATCATCTCATAGAGGATCCTCCTCCCTCTGTCTCTCTCTCCTTTTTCTTTTTTTTCCCCCCCCCCAAGGGTTATTTGGGAGTTTTTTCTGATGGTCGTTTGTTTTGGGGGGGGGATGTCTATGTGTACAGATTGTAAATCACTCCGAGACAAATTTGTAATTTGTGAAATTGGGCTATACAAATAAACTGAAAACTGAATTCAGTGTATTTATTCTCTGCTAGCATTATCAAAAATAATACCCACGCTTTGTATTTATCCTTCTTTTTTTTTCCCCCTAAAGCTGTCAGTCACAGAGGTCTTTCAGAGAAATGGCGACCAATCAAATCAGATCCCCTCTGCTTCCCGTGTCATGGCCAAAACATAAGAGCCGGTGATTGATGGACGCCCCAGCAGCACTGGGCCGTACATTCATCCTGAGGCACTCTTAATGGCATTGACCTTGTAATAACCCCCCCCACCCCCTACTTCCTATTTTCTTTTTCTTTTATTACTTCTGTCCCCGCCTCTTCTAATCCCCCAGAAAAAGAAGGAGGAAAAAATGTTGCCCCGCTGCTGCAGCCCTACTGTTTTTTTTTTCTTTTTCCGATGAGTCAACAGAATTATAAATGCACGGTTCATTATTAAAACTATATCCAGAGTCCCGGGCGCCGCTCCAAACGGGGAGAAATGTGTTTTTCTGCAGTCGTGGTGGAGCCGTCGGGTTCTCACGGGCCCCTCCAGTGTAATGCGTCAAATCACTTTAAAACACATCGTTGGTCATGAACACGATGAAGTTTGCAAAATCTCCAATCTGCAAAATTATCCAGAGGAAAACCCTCCTATTTGCACTTGTTTTTGTATTTTTTTTGTATTTGATGTTATGTATTGGGTTTACTCAACCAATAGCATTAAAAAGAGTGAATCTCTCAGAGGTTTTGCTCTCCAGCCATCGATGTGATGCGTGATCCAAAGCTGGCAAAGAGGTTGCTGTTGTTTGTGCTTCGGTCTGCTCGGGTGACATTTACGCGGATTATTTTTGCTCCGTTTGTGTCGTCATGTGAACAAAAACCTGATCGGGGAACTAATTCATCCGGCCGCGCTGCAGTGGGTCTGTGCTTTTGTCTGTTCCACATTTTTCTCTCCCAGAGGTGCTGTCCACAGAAACAACACGATGCATACTTGATGCGCACAATAAATTCCCCTTTAGCCCGCCGCTTGTCACCCACCGTTTCTCCCCGGAGATAAAAAAAAAGAAGCAAATAAAGATGGATAAACAGAGAGTTGTACGGTCCGAGTAGAGCTCTGCTCTCCAGCGGAGACATTTGACCACGTCGCTTTGATGTCCTCTATACGCCGGCTTCTTCTTTCTATAGAACTCCCTGCTGAACTTTTGTTTTTTCTTTCTTTCTGTAAGCTGAAACACCCACAGGTGCTCCGCCTGCATGTAAACCATCCACAATAGGATGCCTTCAAAGCCGGTCTTCACATTCACGAAATACGTCCCCGGGAGAGCGTCTGCGAGCTCGCGTTGCACTACGAGCAATGACAGAGAGGGGGGGGAGGGGGGCTGAGGTAGAACGCTTTTGGAAATGCGACGTTTAATGGATGAATATTCTGCTGTATTTGCGCTGTTAAAAAACAAAAAAATCCCTTGTATCCCCGGGGGAGTGACCGGAGTTTGAAAATGTGACGAAGCGCGCCGATCACACGAGAGGCAGCACCGTCTCGTGTGGTTGATTCTCTCGCCGCCGGACGAGGCCCGACAGGTAGCCCTCAGCACGACCAATCTCACTTCTAGGGTTTTAATATTCGTCTCAGTGGTTTAAGTATAGCCACGAGGCGACGCGTTCTGCCGGCCTCGGACACGGCTTCTCTCCAGCTGCAATCATTTCACCTGTAAATTGTCTCCTTTAATACTTTAATATAGCGTTTCACCGTCACTCGGGTTTACATTGACGAATTACGTAGACGGCGTGAGGACACACGCGTGATGTCACTCTCGGTACGTGTCGGAGACGACGTCATTCGCTCCACTAATAACAAGATGTCGGATTGTTTCTACTTTCTGTGAAGTCACTCTCTAGAACGACAAGAGTTTTTGTTCGCCAATAGTTCCGATTGTCGATTTCCGTGTTTTGGATTCACGGTGCAAAAAATGGACAGGAAGGAGATTCAAAGCTTCGATGTTCGGAATACCGAGCGAACGCTTAATCCCTCTGAGCAGCCGGGTCCCCCTTCCTTCCTCGTCTCTCTGATAATAGTTCAAATTGAGGTAGGAATGCTGATGAGGTATCCCACTGAGGAGGATCTGAGGATGAGCCCGCCACAGACGCCACCTGCTTACATGGCGGCGATGCCCGACTTCCCTTCATTTTACCCTGCAAGTTCCCATCTCTCTCTATCTCCCTCCCACTCTCTCTCGCTGTGTTGTCTCTGCCTTTAAAGTCCTATTATCATAGATGTGCAGAAGCCTCCATTCCTCCAACGCTTATCTTTGCTTCCAATATCTCTTGCCTGCCTGTCTCTCTCACCCCCCCGTCCATCTGCCCTTCCATCGTATTTCTCTCTCCATCGTCCCTGGGTCCTTGTTTACCAGCTCCTCCCCTCCCCACCCGCCAAACAATCAATGCCATTTCATTCCGCCGAGCGAACAAATGGAATTCCCGCCGAGATGCGGCGAGCAGCGGGCGGCGAACAAAGGCGGACGGCTGCTGCTGCCTTCCTCCCTCCTCCTGCACCGGGTCCCTATCGCACACATATACACGGGCCCGTTTAACATGGAGGCCCATTGCGACCCGGTTGTCGCAGAGCTGTACGTGCCCGTTTCCCTTGAAAGGGAATATGTGAGATAAAGTGCGTGTACCTTTGGTGTCGTCCATAATCTCTGCAACTGGTTATATATTCTCATCACTTTATCTCCGGCGGTCACTCCATCTACTGCGGTTACATTTTTGAATGTTGTACAACGCCTTTGTAAAGCTCCTTGGAAAAGGACTGGACTGTGAAAAGCTCCATATGAATTAATTTTGTTCGATTGAATTTTTTCTCCCAATTGTTACTTTGTGAATGTAACCGTTGCCCGTAAGGAAATATGCTGCATTTCCTGTGCAACCTTTGCCGGTTTTAGAGGGTAAGCACTGGCAAATATTGGGTTTTGCATTGGCAGAAACGTAATGCTGCTGTGAGTCACGGTAAAAAAGGGTGAACAGAGAGACTTTTTTACATGAATGCACCGTTTCCCATTGGTCTGCATCAGGAGTGAGAATGTTGGACTCCTCCACAACCAATAAAACCTGATAGAGCTATAAATTGTTAACATTATAACATTAAGTAACATTGAGTTCTTGTCCACGTTGCCCTAAAAGCTATGAAAGTTTATTCTTGAACTTTATCAGCAGTTCCTGACATCTAAATCTTCATCTGCTGATGAAGGTGACGCGATGCTATTACTCAATGGACCCTACGGGGAGATTGTTTTCCTATCTGATGTTTCCGTGGTCAAGGCAGGACTTTAAACCTTAGGACAACATAAACGCAGAGCCAAAAGAAGCCTTTTGGAGGTCTGGGAGACATAAAAGAAATAAAAAAACAAATAGGGCTGTTTTGGTGATTGGTGTCCCCGAGCAATCGATCGGCTGTGAGTCTGAGTCTAGCGATTGCAGAAGCACCAAATCTTGGCCTTTTCATTATCTCTGTGACTATAATTCTGCGTGCCTATGTATCACCAATTGCCTTGTGCACAAACTATCTGAATGAACCTCCCTCACCTCATTTGGTTATCACGTATTTACGAATGAATCACTGTGCGATTACCATACCTTATAGATCAAATGATGTCCAAGAAATAAACTATGTGGCTTTTAGTGAACATTGCGATTCACCAGAATCATAACCAACATGACTTAATATACTGTGATCACAAAGATAAATTGTTTGGTCACACAAACTAGATTTATAGATGAATTAATTCTTTGACAATAGGGCAAAAATGTAATCCCATCAGGGCAGGGATTTGGTATCGACTGCTCCTTGCTGGTCGGTGAGATTGACTGGCTTGTTCTCCGCCTTAGAAAGTCGGATCAAAATGAATAGAATATTAATAGCTGCCACCCTGATTCACAGCTCAATGATGTGTTTTATTCAAATTAAACCGAGATGTGCCGACCAGAAATAGCACTTATTCGAAGACGGAGAGGTAGGAACATGGCTGAGAGACACAGCGTTGTTACAGCGCTCAGTGTGCTCATCAGAAATGATGTGAGAAGAAGAAAAAACAGCCAATCTTCTGCAACGTGTTTGAATTAAATATCAAACAATATGTTCTTTCAAACTTTCACGTTGAGTTGATCCTATGTATAATTTACATAGAATTTACAACAAAACGTCATACTTAAAACACATACACGTATTGTATTGTTTGTATTGTTTTGTTTGTCAGTGTTACAAAAAAATCCTAATCATAATTATCTCTTGGCAAACATTTGAATATTTTTAATCTAAAGGAATTTGCTGATCACTTAGATATTGCTAACCTTCACTCACTCACCCTTGACTAATCCTTTATTGAATGAAATGATGCCAAAAAATGAAAATGCAATGGGTGCAGAGATAAATTAGAAAGCAGTTAGAAAGACTAGAATAAAAGATATGGGCAACAATAGAAAGACAATAGCTAGAGTAGAAGAGATACAATAGAAATATGTTATCTAGAACAGAATACAAGAGATACAATAGAAAGACGTTAACTAGTATAGAATGGAAGAGATACAATAGAAATACGTTAACTAGTATAGAATGGAAGAGATGTAATCGAAAGACGTTAACTAGTATAGAATACAAGAGATACAATAGAAAGACGTTAACTAGTATAGAATGGAAGAGATATAATAGAAAGACATTAGCTAGAATAGAATACAAGAGATACAATAGAAAGACGTTAGCTAGAATAGAAGAGATACAATAGAAAGACAGTAGCTAGTATAGAAGAGATACAGTAGAAAGAAGTTAGCTAGAATAGAAGAGATACAATAGATATACTTTCTATAGAAGAGATACAATAGAAATACGTTAGCTCGGGAGCTAGCGTGACTGGCTAGCGCTCGCATGTTCACTGCTAGCATGTCGTCACGAGTTAGAAATCTGCTAGCGCCGCGTATTTCACAAAGACTTTTCGCTCTGTGCCAACACCTGTTCTGAACAGGTCTTTAGGCATATTGTAAAAACATATCGTCAACAGAAAATGTTGCAACGTGCTGGAAAACCCATCATGTTTTTGTTTTCTTTCACAACCACAGAGCCCCCCCCCCTCCCCTCACCTCGCCCCGGCGTGCACTGCTGCACCTCGCTATCTGCCAGCTGCACGGGGCTCCCTCAGGCATAGCCCTGCCTGGATGTGTGGCCAGCTGTGGCCATCCCTTTAAGCAAAGGGAAAGAGTGGTGTGGAGAGGAGGAGAGAGGGGGGGGGGGGGGGGAGGGTGTAGGAGAGAGAGAAAGAGAGAGAGAGAGAGAGAGAGAAGGAGACTGACCAGCTGTGAGAAGCTATTTTCCTCTCTTGTAACACCGCACAATCAATCGAGAGTGAACCCATAAAATAAGAGGAAAGCGGTAAGAGGTTGGCCACACCTGAACACACACACACACACACACACACACACACACACACACACACACACACACACACACACACACACACACACACACACACACACACACACACACACACACACACACACACACACACACACACACACACACACACACACACACACACACACACCGTGCGATACAACCATTGAATGATTTCCGAGATGCCCGATATGACCGACTAAGCATTGTGAGCACAGCGGTACTGTGTGGAGTTATTAATGAGTGCACTGACATTTCTTTTAATCGCCGTGCCCGGTTAGATGCTGACCAGCACCGTGGGAGGTGCGAGTGTGTGTGTGTGAGAGAGAGAGAGAGAGAGAGAGAGAGAGACTAAAAGGCAACACATAATGAAAAACATAATGAATCAGCATATGGTGGATTGCGCAAAGGACGGCAGAAATAAGCCGATGATCCCCGAGGGAGAATCCAGCCCCGTGCCAGAGCCGCCCAGGAAGTCCGGCTCACGTTAACACAGATTACACGCGAGGCCGGATGCACAGCGGGACTCCCATCGCATCCCGTTAGCGTCTCTGCGCCTTGTTACTCTGTTCATTTACATGTGTAATCAGCTGGACTGTAAGGTTCCTACATACATGGGGGAAAGAGAACATTTATTCACACAAGTTCCCAAGAAACCAAAGTGGGATTCGAGCATGCGGATACGTTCAAGCCGCACATGAAAGAGATGTAAAAGGCCGACGGCTGTGTTCCTGCGGGTCAGGCCCATTTTTTTTTTATTACATTACGGGCTCCCCCTGCTTTTATTTCATCCGGCTTCCCGGGGTTCTCATTAATAAAGGCGTTTAATGGCACGGGGCTTCAAATATTTGCACAACATATGACAACGGCTGTAGATTAATCATCCCCTTGATTGAAATTAGATACATTCGGAGATTCAATTAAATCACCATCACTTTTGCGTGTTGCATTAAATGCAATCAGCAGGGGGGGGATGGGGAAATGCTGTTTCCTTTAATAACATTTGCATATTGCATTGCCACTGTTTATGTGCGCAGCTCCCTGGAGAAGAATGTGCTTACGCGCCAGTAAAGACATTAGAGGGAACGGCGGCACCGTCATGCGAGTTTTTTCTTGAGAACACGTTACTGAAACAAACAATTTGCAGAAGAGATAGAGAAAAAAACAAATATATATATATATATATATATATACAGTATATATTCTTCTACGGGAAACGGTTCTCTTTAGGCGTTTTTAAAAATAGATTTACAAGAGTTGGAGGAAGGTTCATCTGGTTGTAGATGTTGTTTGTGCACCGGTGTGAACTGGGATCTAATGACTTGAGTCTTAGTTTTGGTTTTACTCATGCTGTGATCTAAAAAAAAGTACTTTTTTCTTTTGTTAGTGTCTGTCACTGTTTTAGAATGTGTGTCTGAAACTGTGTTCAATGTGCGACTGCTTGTCTCTCGGAAAGGAGTTGTTGTTTTTTAAATCTCCATTTTTTTCTGGTTAAATAAATCTAAATTAAATAAATGTGGAGGAAGAAAGCTCCGGCACGTTTCTTTATTTCCGAAAGCTGTTTATGGATAGCGCGAAGCAGAAAGGTTGTCATGTCCGTCACAACCGATTAAATCGCCGGAAATTGGACCAACGCATCCCCAATCACCACCGCCGCACCTGTGCTTCTGATTGGCCTTTAATTTAAACCGCATCCATCGTCGTACGAAAACGTTCCTCCTCCTCCTCCTCCTCCTCCTCCTCCTCCTCCCCTCTGCAGGCGTCCACTCGTCTCAAACGTCACCATCCACGAGGCGTGCTCCTCCCTTCGCTCCGTAGTCGGGCCCGGCTGATGGATTTTCTCTCAATCCGCTTAAAGACATCAGACGGCGAGCGACTTTGTTCCGTTTTTTTTTTTTTAAAGAAGCATTTTTAATACCGCCGCTTTAATGTCTGCGTGCCTCCCCACGGTCGCGGGTATTTAAGCCGGTGGACCGACGCGTGACAGGCGGTCGAGACGTTGTCGAGCGAGAGCGATGAAGCGCTTATGAACTCCGCCCACCGACATTAGCTTGATAGTCCTCGTGGTGGGATAATACCTGGTGACGGGGTTCTCGACAGGTGGGGAGCTTGATGCGTATGTGGAGGATAAATCAATCCAATAAGGCCTCGGGGGTAATCTAACATGTCAAGCAGTCGGTCCAAAATGTCACTTCATCGGTTTTTCCGATATTTATGTTAAATCGTCATAATGAGCATATTTATTCTTGAGTCATGGCCAAAAAATATGTGTTGTGAGGTCACACAGGGCCCGTTGACCATTAACCACCAGCATCTAAATCGGTTCATCCTGGAGTCCCAAGTTTGAAGATTTTATTTCCAGGTGTTCTTGAGAACAGATCTGAGGCTCGTCAGCAGGTACAGCCGGAGAATGTGATTGGCTCTGGCGGTCGGCGGTACTGAGGCATTAAAAGTCCCCAAATTAGCTTCTCAGACGTTTTGAAAAAAAATTGTTCAAGGAACAGAGAGGTCAAACAGTCCCCAAAGAAGAAGAAGAAGAAGAAGGAGAAGAAGAAGGAGGAGGAAGAAGGAGGAGAATGAGGAAGAAGGAGGAGGGGAATGAAGAAGAAGGAGAAGGAAGGAGGAGGAGAAAGAAGAAGGAGGAGGAGGAGAAGGAGGAAGAAGAAGAGGAGGAGGAGGAAGAAGGAGGAGGAGGAAGAAGAAGAAGGAGGAGTAGGAGGAAGAAGGAGGAGGAAGAAGAAGAAGGAGGAGGAGGAGAAGGAGGAAGAAGAATGAGGAGAAGGAGGAGGAGGAGGAGAAGAAGAGAAGAGGAAGAAGGAGGAAGAGGGAAAGAAGGAGGAAGGAGAAGAGAGAAGAAGGAGGAGAAGAAGGAGGAGGAAGGAGGACAAGAAGGAGGAAGAAGAAGGAAGGAGGGGAAGAAGAAGGAGGAGGAGGAGGAGGAGGAGGAAGAAGAAGGAGGAGGAAGAAGGAGGAAGAAGAAGGAGGAGGAGGGGAAAGAAGGAGGAAGAAGGAGGAGGAAGGAGGACAAGAAAGAGGAAGAAGAAGGAGGAGGGGAAAGGAGAAGAAGGAGGAGAATGAGGAAGAAGAAGCAGGATGAAGAAGGAGGAGGAGGAGGAGGGGAAAGAAGGAGGAGGAGAAGGAGGAAGAAGAAGAGGAGGAAGAAGAAGAAGAGGAGGAGGAGGAGGAGGAGGAGGAAGAAGAAGAAGGAGGAGGAAAAGGAGGAGGAAGGAGGAAGAAGGAGGAGGGGAAAGAAGAAGAATTAGGAAGAAGGAGGAGGAGGAGAAGGAGGAAGAGAAGGAGGAAAGAAGGAGGAGGGAAGGAAGGAGGAGGAGGAGAGAAAGAGGGGAAGAAGGAGGAAGAAGGAGAAGGAGGAAGAAGAAGAAGGAGGAGAAGGAGGAAGAAGGAGAAGGAGGGGAAAGAAGAAGAAGGAGGAGGAAAAGGAGGAAGAAGGAGGAGGAGGAGAAGGAGGAAGGAGGAGGAGGGGAAAGAAGGAGGAGGAGAAGGAGGAATAAGAAGGAGGAGGGGAAAGAAGGAGGAGGAGGAGGAGGAAGAAGAAGGAGGAGGGGAAAGAAGAAGAATGAGGAAGAAGGAGGAGGAGAAGGAATAAGAAGGAGGGGAAAGAAGGAGGAGGAGGAGGAAGGAGGAAGAAGAAGGAGGGGAAAGAAGAAGAAGAAGAACCCCCCAAAAGCATGTCCATTTTGAAAGCAGCATTTCATTCCTTCTTCATTAATCATCTCACAAGCCTTTCAGATTTATCTCGTGAACCTTTTGGATTTTTTGGACGCCGCATATCTCGACTTCTCACGTCCGCTAACCTGCCCACTTGTGTACGCTTTTTTTTTTTTTTAAGAAGAAGAAAATCCAATATTTGAATAGGATTTGTATTCCCCGAGGGAACCATTCTGTATGTTAACTATGCCGGGAGGTTAATGGAAAAAAAGAAAAAAGTTCTCCTCAAGCAGTTTTCGCGGTGGTGTGTTCAAGTCCACAAAAGACTCCTCACCCCTCAAACCTTATCTGCCCAGACAAAAGGACATTTCTCTTCTCCTTCCAGAACTTGAATTTCTTCCAACACAGAGGCCAGAAAAATCCAAACTTGTCACTTTTTTTTCTGACGGCTGTTTTTCCTTCTTTGAGGAGGAGGAGGAGGAGAGATACGGGGGCCGGGGGACGAAGAGGCTCGTCTGAACACAATGTGTTTTTCTGTGTTATCGCTCCGAGTGGCTGAGTTCCGACGTCGGCCTGATAACACGCTGACTCTCTCACGCTTTTTTTTCTCGCCGTCTGCACATAATAGCAGAGTCGTTTTTTTTTTTGTGTCAACACAGCTCAGCTCCGGAGTGGACGAATAGTCAGATCAGTCCCCAGAGGTCATGACCTCTCCTCACTGGCGTGGCCTCGTGGCGCATACTCGCGTTGACCCCGATGTGCAGGGCCGGTGCGATGCGAGCGTATCGCGTTTCTACGTGAAAATCATAAAGCAGGGGTGTCAAACTCATTTTCACCGTGGGCCACATCAGCATCACGGCCGCCCTCTTAAAGGGCCGGAAACACTTTATAAACTCCTTACACAAATTGTTAAATAACTCTCTTTGCATTTGATTATTGTTTATTTGAGTGTGGAAATATTGTCCATAAGTAAATGTCTCTCATATTACAACATGAATCCATTTCATTTGAAACCTTCAAAATAAAAGCACGGATTTGGCCCCCGGGCCTTGTGTTTGACACCTGCGGCATAGAGGGCGACGTGTAACATTCATCTCTCTGCAAATCACAAGCGTGGCTTCACCAAATCTGACCTCTGCAGGTACGTCGCAATTACTCAATACATATAACACAATGTAATATGAGTGGGGGGGGGAAAAGACACGGGAAACGCGGCTGACTGCAGCTTTATCCTCGCCGCGAGAGCACGAGATAAAAGGGGATTAGGCCGGTAATCAATCAAATAGCGCAGGCAGCCGTACCACGTAGGGTCCGCCGCAGTCAGTCCGCAGGAAGTGTTGAGTGTTTGAGCTGTGATTGGCTACAGAAGGGGGGGGGGGGGGGTCCGCAGGAGAGCGGCAGCACTGCAGTCAGTCCCACGTCGTAAATCATGCTCCCCGCTCCTTTTAGATTGGTTTAAATCGAGCGTCTCTTTCGGGCCTCGACTGGGTCCCTGGGCTTATTAGAGCCCCACGTCGAGAGAATAACCAACCATGCTATTCATCAGAAAGGCCGAGCCGGGCCATTCATTTGGATCGCTTGGGTGGATATGATACACAAGCGTCTGAAAAAACGGTACACGCTTTGTTTAGGGGGGATCACAGTTAGATTTTCAAACTCTCAGACAAGAAGAAGAAGAAGAAGAAGATCAACCAGGACACCGAAATAAACTTTGTGAAAAAAACCAATTACAGAGCTAAAAACAGCCGTTTCCCTCGACGCGGCGACTTGTCGAGGGAAACGCGGAGAAAAGAGAAAAGAGACGCTTTCCAAACCAAACCATTATTTAAATAGCTGCTCTTTTTTTCCAGATCACATAAAAACAATAGGGGCTGACACGCGAACACGTCATATGCTAGACGTGGCCGAGGGAGGAGGAGGAGGAGGAGGAGGAGGAGGCGTGGAGGAGGAGGAGGAGGAGGAGGAGGAGGAGGAGGAGGAGCGGAGGAGGAGGAGGAGGATGCGTGGAGGAGGAGGAGGAGGCGTGGAGGGATCCAGGTGAAAGAAAACAACAACATGTGGGGGGGATGTTTCTCTTTCTAAAAGAGGAGGAAGTGAAACACGTTAAACCTTTGGAGGATCATTTTTAACATGCGATACATTTTGATTGTCGTTTCTGCTCAATACGAACGGCGGTTGCATCCATCACAATTCATCATCTGGAAAGGAGTATTTCCATATTCCGCTGATTCTGACATGTACTTTGAATACATCATGAGGTGCCAGTGTTCATTTGAAGAGTCTGCTCCATCAACCTCACCGACACGCCATTGGAAACTGTATTGTATTTATTTGGGAGGCCAATTAGACGCACCGGAGCAGCTCACGAAGCTCCGCCCACAATCAAATGAGAGGTGTTGGGGGATTAGACGGGAGGAGGAAGGGGAAGAGGAGGAGGAGGAGGAGGGGGAGGGGGGGCGACATCCTTCGAAAAAGGTCACCGTCTCGTTCCCGGAGGGAGGGGGATGGGGGATGGGGGAGGGGGAGGGGGGCGAGCTCGACCTGAATGTGACCCGAGGTGACAGGTGCCGAGTGCTGGGCGATAAGTGTGTGTGTGTGGGGGGGTGAGGTGTCGCGTTGTCAGAGAGAGAGAGAGTTCAACAGCAGTTCAAAGGTCACACGGGAGGCACGTGTCCGTGAAGAAGAAAAAAAGAGAAAGAAAAAAAGCAACGCTAATCACAACCACACACACACACAAACAGATCACACACAACTACTGTCCAGACCAGTTGAGACCCACTGGCCCCGCCCACATCTCTCAAACATGTTTTTTAGCAGCTCAGTTATTTCTTGAGTTATTTCCTTCTCAACTGTGAAGTGTGAAAAGTTTGCCCTTGCATGAACTTCCTGTCTCAAAGACCCGACACGACTTTATTCTATTTACCAACCAGCTCGTGCCGGTGCTGCCCGGCGCTGATGGGAAAGACAACTATATTATATGCAACAGCTTTTACGGACATCCATGCGGGGGGTTTAACGCAGCACGCCAGGCTGCTGCTGTTTTTCCAATTAAAGTGCGTGGGCGGCGTGCCGGCGGCGGCCCGGTTGACAGGCGAGTAATTACAGGTGCTCCGTTTGAGCTATCGCTCTCTGGTAATGGCAGAGCTGCCACACACTCACCGCGCTGATGATAGACATTCATCTCCACGACGGTCTGCGCGGCAAAAAACACACAACTTTACAAACCGATGAACAACGGCGCGTGAAGAAAAAAGAAGAAGAAGTTGTTTGAGGCTACTTTGAAAGTGACGGATCTATGTGTGTGTGTGTGTGTGTGTGTGTGTGTGTGTGTGTGTGTGTGTGTGTGTGTCGATCATCGTCCCGTATCCGGACACTACGGTTTGCAGTCACCGTCGGATCGCCTCATGGAAAACCTGGAAAAGTTTTGGAATTTAAAAATGTTTTTTTTTTCAGGCCCGGAAAAGATCCCCAAAGTTTTGGAAAAGTCATGGAAGTGTGTTATATTCAATATGTTCATGTACGCGGTATATATATATATATATATATGCTTTGGAATTCTCATTATTAGTTTAAATATTACACTGTCTCACTATTTCATGTACACACCCGAGATTTTACAAAATGTTTGTTGATTGAAATTTGGTTTAAAGTCCTGGAAATCCATTGGTCAACGTGTGTATGAACCCGGAATCCTGCTTACTTCTGCTTTATACACACACGTTACACTCAATCTCAAATGTTTCAAAAGTAACCGTGACGACTGACGTCCAAAAGAAGAAGATGGAAACCCGGATGTTTCCACATTTATCAAAGAAACAGGTCATATGAAATATATAATTCCCATATTTACCCCACAGGGCTTTTGATGGGAGAGGAGGAGATGAAGCTCCTAACAGCATTTTTTGGAAAGGAACGCATCAAGATAGAAAACGTTTATTTCTTCTTCTTCTCTCTCAGTAAATTGGACGTTGTCTCAGACTCCACTGCCGCGCTCCGCTTTTGTTTTTTTCTCGAGCTGCACAGACAACATTCCAACCTTAAAAATATTTTTTTTTAAAGAGCGAGACGATTGTGAAAAATGAAAAATCTGAGATCATCCGAGGGGGCTGAATCAGAAGGCACTTTAAAAGGATCAGGGGAGAGAAGGAGCGGTGATTCTCCACCCGGCCGGGCAATTTGAGAACAATCAGTGCGAATTGTCGAGGTTGCTCCTTCCAGCGAGAGAGAGGCGGCGGCGCCGTTGTTCATGTCGGCGCCGCTAAACGCGCCCGCTGTTTGAGCTCCCTCCGAAAGACGCCGCGGGGACGGGGAGCGAAATTGGAGCGGGGCGGAGAGGAGGCGCCGTACGTAAGTGTAAGTGTGATAGCGAAAAAGAGAAGAAAAAAGAAGAAGAAGAAACAAACTTTTCTCCTGCGTTGCCGCTCGTGTTCTCTCCGCTTCCATCAGGATCAATCGAGTCGCAAATAGACGTCTGACGTCACGCTGAGGCCGATGAGCGGCGCAGCTTTTCACTCATTTTCCAATCATCAAAACTCACTGGCTTTATTACAACCAGAGAGTTCATTTCCTTCGTCGAATAGACCCTGAACGCATCACGTAACCGCCCCGAGGGAAGCCGAGGGCGGGGAGTGGAAGAGAGGAAGCCTTCGCTATCTCCCACTACCTCATTTTTTGCACACTGACCAGGGCATTAGAAGCTGTCCGCCTGAGTTTAACTCGGGCAGGTATCCATTCACGCAGCACGGGATACTTCATTTCATCCATGAGTGGTTGGGCACCAGCAGGAGAAATAAAAAATAAATAAAAATATACTGGCAGAGAGGCTGTGAGCTTGGGGGCTGGATGGATGGAGCTGGCACAGAAAGTGTAGAAATGCATCAAAAAGACAGCCGTCAGGTTGCGGTTGGAGTTTCGCGGCGCGGTCTCCTTCGACGGGTCTTGATTGCGTGTATGAATACCGCGTGAATAAAAAACCACGGCCCGACTCCCCGCGCCTCTCATCCCTGATTATGCCTCCGAATGCCTCTCCTTACATACAGTACATGGCGCAAAAGGCTTCTGCAAAGGAGAATATTATATAAGCTGCAACCACTCGGGAGAAGAAGAAGAAAAACCTCTCCGTACACTGAATTAAAAACCTGCCTCGTCTGAAGGCTGCGATTATAAATGTGACGCGACTACTCGGGTAATCAAGACGAAACGCCGCGGAGGCGAAGGCATCGCTCGCATTAAATTGTCAGAATGTACACAGTACACGCAGACTGAGCCATTGTACATGTGTATATGCTCAGGTGAGAGGAAGGTAAGACTTAATGTAGTGTTAATCGATAGTCCTAACCGACGTCAATGGTGACTGTCAACTATCAAGGAAATGCAAAGTGTGATAATTGTACAAAACTAATTAAGTGAAGACTCACAGATGATGAGTTGGCTGCAATTTTAACAGCAATTAAATGTGTGAACAACACCCCCTTGGGGCACTTCACGGGTTTCACCACGAGAGCGCCGCGAATAGAGCGACTGGTTAGCAGCCGCTCATTAGAACTTGCATCGATAGCGTCGGAGAGCCGTGTTTTACAAGCGGCGTGTTTACGTCACGAGGACATCGGGAGTCGCTCGGGGCGTCGCCCGCCCGCGCCGAGCGGCGAATACAAGCCGAGGCTTCGTCCCGCTTCGGCGTTTTGTTTTTTTACGGTTTCACACCGTGAACCGGCAACCAGCAAAAAAACAGACGGCGGGTTGGTGGGGTTTGTCGGTTCCCCCTCCGGTGCCAATCGATGTACATTTAAATCAATGCTAAGCTCCGGCTAACGGATGGATCTCGTTTCCAGCGGTCCAACAGCTGTTGTTAAGAAGGTTGGGAGGAGGAGCCTGCAGGGGAGGAGTATGCAGGGGAGGAGACTGCAGGGGAGGAGCCGGCAGGGGAGGAGCCTGCAGGGGAGGTGTCTGCAGTAAAGGAGCCTGCAGGAGAGGGGGAGGAGTCTGCAGAGGAGGAGACTGCAATAAAGGAGCCTGCAGGGGAGGGGAGGAGCTCTTTAGCGTGAATTACTGTGTTTTTGTTGCATGCAATAATTTGATTGCCTGTGATTTTTAAGACATATTTGGGAAACAACTGACTCGGACTCTTCCTGTTGAGTTCTGCAGATCAACTGTGAGTCGCCCAAGCCTTCGTCATGGAAGTGTGCATGTTTGGGTTTTGGTTGTTTTGAAAAGGAGACATTTAAAAAAAAAAGAATCCCTCCTTCCTCCATGTGGAGAAATCCAGAGTTTGACCGGCCTGCTGTGCTTTGTTACAGCGGCTGAGCTTAAATTGGGCAACTCGTGTGAGGGGGAGGGCTTTAGCAAAGTAGTCACGCTCTTTTCTTTCTGTGTTTGCAAGCGCATGTGTTTTTCAAGTGATAATTGTTGTTTATTTCCAGTAAAAGGAGAACGGCGCGTGTGCACGTGTTATCGTAATAAACTGGAAAACAATTAATTTCTCCGTGGAGGTTTGTGCCTCTGCTCTGCTGTGGCTGATTTACAGGAGGTGGGGTGGGGGGGGGTCAGCTGGTTATGGATTGCTTCTCAAATTGTTAACATTACAGGATTGTGATTGACAAACGGCAACAATAAAAGATCAATTCGGCTTCCTCGCCGCGGCAGGTCCCTCGGCCGCGGCGGCATTAAAGAGCTCAAATTAATCGAATAATCCGTTTGATGCATCGATGCACACCTCTTCAAATGCCCGTTAAGAAAAAAGGTTCCATGATTACACGTGTCGGCGCAACGCGGGGGTCACGACTGGTGTTTTTCCTTTGATTCACTGGCACCGTCGGGTCCTTGTTGATACGTAATGCGGCCCATCAGAAGGGTTCGTGCTCGGCAAGCCTCCGAGGTCAAGGGTCATCTGAGGTGCCTCCACGTCTTTGGAGGAAGTTCTGTCTCGATCGGAACGATCTATTTTTCTCTATTCACATGCGTCAACGTGTGTATTTGAACTCTTTTTTTTTAACTCCCTCTATTGGAGGACGACTCGCACTTTCGATCACGCCGCACCCACCGACGTCCAGGTAGGTCCAGGGAATTCCAAAAACTTCTCCTTCATCATCGATCACTTGGAGTAAATGTCATCTCATCGGTCTCTGGCGACGCCCCTCCGAAGGGTTTCTCTTCTTCCTTCTCGTCACTGAAACTCGTCGCAGGCTTGCGGGCTCTCTCTCTTTGCATGCCCGGTCATCGAAGGGGGGGGGGGGGGGCATGGCTCCTCAGTCGGATTTAGGTCAGGACTTTGACTCGGCTAATTACTTTTAAGTGGATTTGCTTGAACACTAAGGGTCATTGTCTGGCCGTCACATTCAGCCCTGCTTTACTTCTCATCAGAGCAGTATTTAGGCTCAAGTGTCCTCATGTATTCAGATCCACAGAGAAAATGAGGAAAAGCTCCCTTGACTGTAAAGACGTTCTGCAGGTGCACATTGGGGATCTTTTTTTTTTTTACCATAACCACAAAGTTTAACGTTGTTTGAGTATTTATGCGCAAATGTGTTCCACTATAAAAGTTACCCTTGCGTGAATGCCATATATATATTCAGCGCTCTGTTTATTATTGATGGATGCACATCATATGCACCAGTGGAGGCTGAAGGATCTCTCCATCTTCTGCTTTTTTTAAAATTCTTTGGCTACTTTCAATACTTAGCTTTTTGTCCCTTGGCGATGTTCTGTTTCCATTTGTATATTATTTGTCTCACCGAACTCGGGGAGCACCAAACTTTTAAATAAGACTTTAGAATCCCCTCCAAACGGATGCATTCTGGTCACCGCGAGTCATCTCAAAGCATGTTTTCTTTAAACTTTCGAATGAATTCAAAAGGTTTCTCATCTGTATTCATAGGACTGTCAAACAAACTGCTCGCCAAAAAAACATAATTACCTGATATGATCATTGTCCCCTCCCCTTACCCTTTGCTTTCACCGATGCAACGCATGAGATGTCGGCGTCGTCTGTATCTCACACTTAAGGCGAGAAATTCTTGTGCGAGAATATAAAAAGCCATTTATTTCTTATACCATACAAAGCCTTAAATAATTACAGTTAAGCTTAAACCCCTAAAGATATTATCTACATTTCTTATTTTTTCTTTCGGTGGATTTTATACAGTCTTATGTGTAGGCGACATTTAAAAAGAAATACATCAGAGACATGATCTATACAGTTGTATTATTCTACCATAATAATGTGTACATCTGCTTATTTCAAATGTCAAAATGTCTCCATGTTTATGACAGAAATCCACCAAACACACAAACAAAGCACTGGTGACATTCTACTTCCCGTCTTTGCTGATTGTCCTCCTCCTCCTCCTCCTCCTCCTCCTCTTCAGCAGACATCAACATGACAGCCAATTAAACTATAACCTTTTCTGCCTCCGCCAGAGAGGTTACAGGGAGGTCATGCCCAGGTGACCCTGTGGGTCCCAGTGATCCATCTGATTCTCCTCTCTTTCCTTTTTCTGACCTTCCCTCGGTCCATCCCTTCTGGCCTCAGAGTCTGCATCGCAAACGCAGTGAAGGGGAAACGTCCGTGTCCGGCCCAAAACCTCCCTTTACAAAACGGTTTGACTGTTTTTTCTAATCGGCGATGATGAAGAGATTACGTTCCTAAAATGTGAACGTCCTGCATCAACAGCGCTTCTTTTTTACGTTAGCTCGTTTGTTTTTTTAAGCGTCACCGGGGCGTCGCTCGAAAGCAGGTCGCCCGCTCCACTACTGAGCGTTTACTGGATGCAGTGCCATCAAATGTAGTACCGACGTTCATGCTCCCCAGAGGATTTGAATCCTGACTCAGCTGGTCCACTCTGCTCACTGTTACACTCCAATTAGCACATGTTAGCATTCTGTCACAGCAAAACCTGCGAGTCATGAACGTACCTGTAAGACCGATGTTAGCATTTAGCTCTTTTTTCAACTGTGAACACGTACAGTGTTTCGTAGCCTCGATCGAGAGTAGAAATTGGTCAGTGAGAGGATGTACCCTCCTATAGGCAGGGCTCTCAAGTGTCACGCATTGAGCGTGAGACTCACGCATTTCGGTCTTAAGTCACGCACTCCCGCCACACATCGTATTTCTCACGCTGAAAAAAAACTCTCGGCTATTTAATGTTTTAATGTGCCGCAGCGCGCCAACATGAGCTGGCCGCGCTGCCCTCACCGTGGAGGAATCAAGCGCTCCCCTGGAGTTCTGCTGTGAGGCGCCACTTATCAGCCAATCCAAAAAAAAGAAATGGGCTACACGATAGCCAATCAGAACAAAACCCGTATCTGGGTAAGATTTAATCCAGCAACCAATGAAAATAAAGCATCCTGGAATTGGGGGGGGGGGGGGGGGATGCTGATGGAAATGTCACTCTTGCCTGTCTTCAAAACTAAACTTGAGAGCCCTGTATAGGCTACCCTCTTTATATTCTCTCTCTGGGAGGCCTACAACTGATGCAAAGAGGGGGGGGGGGGGGGCGGATCAGAACAAACCGGTGAACCGAGAGGGGAAAACAACCAGGTCACACACGTGAGTCCTGTGGTCCGCGACTCGCCGGCCGACGGCAGAAACCGAACGTGATCCGCACCTCAAGCACTTTGTCCTCTGGCACACGGGCGGCTCACGGGCTTCACTTCCCACGGAGCTGCCGGGAGGAAAATAAGGAGCCTCTAAGGCGCCAAGGTCACGCACACAAGGTCTAGATGGGGGAATAATAAACAACGTTTTAAATTGGCAGCCTCGTGCGGACCCGGACAACCGCTCAATTACGGATTGACGGTGCGCTAATTCAACGTTAGATGCGAGCGGCTGATTGAGTTGGAATCGCCGCCGCTTGTGGGATTATGAAACATGACAGGCTTTTTATAAGGTGTAATTAACGCTCTGGTTTTAATGGGGACATGACAGGTATTAAATTGGTTTCAGATCTCATTGTCGAGACTGACTGTTATGGGTGATGTTTGGTTGGTGCGTGTGCGCGCGCATGTGTGTGTGTGTGTCTGTGTGTGTGAGATATACGGTTGCATTTACTGTATATATTTAGAAATGTTCGTCTTCTTTTAGATTTTTTTTCGAAAAACACCTCAGGTCTTAGATGAAACATTTCGATATAGCTTTAGAGAAAATATACAATTTATGCTCAGAACATCCCGAGGGGGGGGAGGTCCCTCGTGATTGCAGCGCTAAAAATACCGATAGAGGCGTGTATATGATTTGTGCGATGACCAAGAAAAAAGAAGAAGCAACAAGTTGTGTTGCATTCAAAGCCGCTGACACTTAAAAAAACCCGCTCCCCTCCGAAGCCATCATGATGTCTCTCGAGGTGCGTAACTTTCCTCTTCACGCTCAGATGAACATCTTGCAACAGGGCCGGACCATATGGCTCACGCACAACCACACATTTCAAACCGGGAACTATGTGTATATCTGGCACCGGAGTTATAAAAGCAAATCCTAATGAGCAGAATTCTGTCCACATCAACATTAAAAATCCAAGATAGCCCTTGAAAACTACGATACCCACGATCCACGGCGATGACATCATCCGTCTCGTTCGACTGCCACATCGTCCCTTCCGCCTGTCATTTCTTGCCCCGTCTCGTCCGATGCGCCCCCCCCCCCCCGCCGCTGTTCCTTTCCAACGTCATTCTAAGGCAGCACCTGAAACAGCACTTATGAGCAATCTTCCGAGACACACGCCCCTCTCTTGTGCCGTCTCCGTGAGCGCCAGCTGTAGCTACCTCCGCCGCCATTCCGTGTGCCATGAAGACAAGGCCAACGGAGTGTACAATAGCCAGTAAAAACCAACAATTAGAAAGCCCGTCTCTCTCGGCTGTCGAGAGGTATTCATGCCCATCGACCGGCTCTTTCTCGGCACTTTGATTTTTCGCGAAAAATCGACGCGAGAGGGAAATAATGGCACAATGTGTGTGACATCGTGTGTCTGCCATATGCACGGCATACGGCCGAGAGTGAGAGGACCCCCCCGTCCCCCCGTCAATCTGTTTGGAGGCAGACCGTGATGCACTGTATTTCTTCTTTCTTCTTTTCTTTCTCTTGTCTTTTTTGCGCTCTCTATCAGCGAACATGACGCGAGGCGACACCGAGCCTCGCGTCACGTGACGGGTGACATCGTCCCGGTTCATTTTGGAGACACCTCTCGCTTCTCCCCCCGGTTCCTCCCCTCGGTCTCCGGTTGCGGGACAGATTACACGAGTTGAACTTGAGTTACGAGACATTTCGGGGCAGATGGACGGATAGAAGACCTGGTAGGCATGGCAACACTACGACTGAAAACAGAAAAAAATCTCTCAAATTAACATTTTGGACTCAGAATTTTGTTTTTTCATTAAGTTTAAATGCTGCGAAAATAATATTTGAATAAAAAGAAAAAAATTTAAAAAATGCTTTCAAAAAAGGTATATTCATTAACCCTCTGGGTCGTATTCTCGATGTCACAAAATATTTTAAATTCACCTTTTAAAGGTACTTTCATATGGCCCTGAAGCCATATCAACTCTTCATATCTCTTGTGAAAACGTACCTTTACTCATGTGGACGAACCGTTTTGGTGTCACCTTTGTTGTGTGATAGTGGAGAAAAACCTCTCAGGTGGAGCTGTGTTCACAGGAGCATATGTATTTACTCCACTGCGTCAAAGATCTCTGGGAAATTAAAGGTCATTTAAATCAGACATCTCCACTCTGCACAAATAGAGCTTTGAAAAACAAAATGATGGAGCTGGAACCTTGAGAGGGTTTTTTTCATAAAGTGTCTGAATCTGTTGACCTCCCAAAGAAGACCACACTCCGAGGCACTCAAATCTGAGCCATTACAAATCATCTTCCTTTCTTTTCATTCCTTTTTCCAACGTAATTCTTCTCACGGACCCAACTGTCTCACGACGAACAAAGTCTTAAAAAAGACTCTCCGCTAATTCTGATCCGATGCCAAATTAGGAGAGGAGAAAATTATCTGCCCCCCCCCCCCCTCCCCCTGGGGACGAAACAACCCTGTTGGAATTTAAAGGAGGAGGCACATCTTAACCCCCGAGCCCTCCATCAATGCTGCACCCCCCCCCCCCCCTCTCTTTTTCCTCTCTCCAGAAGGGTTCATGGCTGCGGGGCCGCTGCTTGTCAGAAACAATTACATCCCCTCGGTTCTCGGGGAGGGCCTCCTCTTAATTTGAACTGATAAGCATCTCCTTGCATATTAGCAGCGAGGCCCAGCGGTCATCCCGCTCCCCCTGCAGATAATGAACCGGGCCTGGCAAACAGCATTTGTCAGGCGCGGCGGCCACTTACCTGTGGCCGTGCGCGACATGCTGAGCGATGCTAATAATAGCCACTCCGCCAGACTAGCAGTTAGCGAGGGCCGCGATCCCCGCCAACCCTGTGGCTGGCCAATCAATAGTCATTTACTCTCTGCTTTCAGAGAAAGGGACATGTTTCTCTTCCCCCTACCCCCCCCCCCCCCCTCACTTTTCTGTTGCTTTAAGGCTGGGGCGGCGAAAGAAAAAGAAAACGTTCACGTCGCCTCCGCTTGAGAGAAAGCATCTGAAACAGGCACACGTGCTCATCGTTCCAAGGAATACAGTGGGAATCTAATATATATATACATATATATGTATATATATATGTATATTTATACACATTTACAGGAGCATGAGGTCAAAAAACAGCATTTAGAGCTTAAGTTAAAATATGATAATAAAACATTGCATTTCTCCTTATCTGTTATTTGTACACCTAAATTTGGTAATAATGTAAAACAAGACATTTTTTTAAAAAAAATTTAAAAAAAAGAGTAAATAAAATAAATAGAATAAAATAATTCAAATTAATAACATTATTCAAATTAATAACATTAAAATAAACGGAGATAGACAACATTGACTGACGGACAGACGGACATTAGTGGAGACAAAGAGAGGCAGCGGAAAAGAATCGAAGACGTCACGGAGGAAGACGGACGGGCGAAAAGAAAGTGAGATGGAGATCCGGTGGAGAGATGGTAGAAAAAACGGAGAGAAAAAAACAACGTGATCAATCCCCCCCGCTCATCATCTCCGCTCATGCAGCACACAATGAGCGATATTCAATTCAATGAGCAATATTCAATTAAATTATGTTTATTTTGTATAGCAATAATGCCATTCGTTTTGGCTGGCGAGACCCCCCCCCCCACCTCCCCCCCACCCAAGTGGGGACGATGTCTCCTTATGGCCGCGGGTTCGGCACTAGCCCGGCGCACTTATATCATTAAATCGCTCATAAGCGGCGGATTAAACGAGCGCAATTCGATTTTTACGGAGCCCGTATCACTCCCCCCCCCCCCTGCCCCCCGACTAACAGGTGAGTTGCACAAACACAATAACGTGGCAACAATGACTTCAGGGCGGCAGGGAAATGATCAAGGAACCCCCGCCGGCTCTCTTCGCGCACAAATGCAAATCGACATTTACAGGAAGGACCGGGGGTCCGACTCTCTTGGCTGCGTCCTCACTGGGCACGTCCATCTGTGTATGTGGCGTGTATGAATTATATACACACAGGTTCATTTACATCTGCTGTTATGCTACGTTCACACTAAAAGCGTGAGTTTACTCGCCCGACAAGTTGAGAATATTCGCGTCGTTCGCTTATCTCCGTGGAAACAGTTATCCTTTCCGCCATCCACCACGGAAGAAATAACCACTATTCATGCTTTATACTTGTTGTGGACGTCCCACAAACGTCGGAAAAACATCCAACGCCCTCGTGTTTGGGCTCACAGCATTAGCATCATATATATTTATATATATTTAAACGTGACATCACCCGTAGGCTCACACAGCTCGGTGACTTTCACCGACTCCGTCGAGATAACGGTCTCATCCAGCGCTGCTGGAGTAGCCAGTCAGCGTCGGGCGAATTCTTCGCTTTGCTCTATTCACGTCATTCGCGCCGCACGGTTCAAAATCCGCATCGTTCGCAACCATTCGCGTCCCAACGCTTTTGTCGTGGACGCAGCATGAGAGTGACGACGAGTTCAAGTCCTCGCCAAACGTAGACGGCGAACGACGAATGAAAGGCCGATCGCTCGGCTGTCGATGTGAAAAACATGTATTTTAAAAAGAGAGAAGCGGAGGACAGCTGTCCGTGACTCACCGACTGGCCTGTTTTCCTGAATGTGTTACATTTCCCTCAGAAGAAGAAGAAGATGAAGAAAACCAGAGGCGGTCGCATCAAAGCTTGGTGGCCGTCGCGAGTCGTTAGTACAACCAGCCGGTCCACGAGGCCTCGCCGCCTCGAAAGAAAGACGAGCGGGACAAAGACGCCAGAGGAGAGATGCTGTGTTGGCACTCTGCTGCGTTTTGCCCTCGGCCGCTAAATGCGCGGCGTGTCTAACGATGTCGGCGAGAATGAATAATGCGATACAAACTGCTGCCTTTGTGCCTGTAGAATATTACTCCGGAGAAGTATAATCGTTGGGTTCGGACACATATTGGAACTAATGTGATGGTGGTGAAGGGGAATGGTGGGGGGGGGGGGGGATTCCAAAACAGCCTTTACTCATTTGCATCTGAATGGCCGCCCCCCATTAGTATGGTAAATATGCTGTAACATGCGATAAAACCCCATTGGAGATGGAACACGCACCAAATCAGGACCCCCGAAGAATATAAAGTGAAACACAAAGAAAAAGTTACTCCCCCCCCCACCCCACACACACACACGAGAAGCAAAAACACACAAACACCCGAGCAAGGCTTGCAGACGCCTTTTTTTTCTTTCTTCTTCTTCTTTCCGTTCCTGTATTTCATGCCTGATCCTGAGGGGCACTTGCCTCCCCTCTGTGTAAGCAAAACTGACATCCGTTATAAAAGATTTATGAGCCGAAGATGCAAACGATAGAGCGTGAACTCCCTCGGGTGCAGCCTCCTCCATCTGTGAAGGATCACCTGTTCTTAGGTGGGCTAAAGCACTTGTTCCCTGCCTGTGGACTAACAGGCGTGCAGGCCGTAAGGAGCGGGCAGGTACAGGATGCCGGTGCGGGCGTGCAGCCTCCCGGCCGCGGGGTCTGGGCGGTGCAGCCACGCGGAGGTCACGTATTGTGGAGTTCTCAAAACGGGACCTCCGACTGTCCGTCGGCCTTTCAACGCACACGGCCAAAGGCGACCGGGCGGCAGCACCAAAAAAACGTGTTAAAAGAAGGAATCTGCCTTTGATGTGAGAGCGCTAAAAGGGAATAATTTAGCAGCGATTCAACTGAGTTCGGGAATCTGTGCCACGTTCAGGACTCTTTGTGCGAGATTTTTCAAAGAATTTTTGCTACAAATCAGCAGAAAGTGAGATCTTGCCATTAAAAAAGTCCAAACAAGCGAATTTATATTCTCTGATATACCTACATACAGCGGGTACGGGAAGTATTCAGACCCCTTAACATTGTTCACTCTTTGTTTCATTGCTAAAATCAAAAAAGTTCATTTTATTTCCCATTATTGTTCATCTTGACAGAAAAAAACTGAAATGTAGAAATGTTTGCAAATGTATTAAAAAGGAAACACTGAAATATCACATTGGATTTTAGCAAATGGCTGCAACGAAATAAAGAGCGAACATTTTAAAGGTGTCTGAATACTTTCCGTAGCCACTGTGTGCAGGTAAAGAGAAACAGAAGAGGCGGGGCGGAAGGGGGCGGGGCCAAGAGGCGGGAAAACAATTTGCAACGTCAACGAGATCTTCAGTGGAGGAAAAGCCTTTTACATCAAATCCTCGGGAGCGCCGACGGGATTACAGCTCCACGACCTCTCTGTACAGTGTGTGTGTGTGTGTGTGTGTGTGGGGGGGGGGTTACACTTTAGTATTAGTCCCGGTCTGTGGACAGACCCGGTCTCCCCACCTGCACTCGTTGTGCTTTGCTCCTGCGCCTCGCTCCACTTGTTATTCAGACACGAGAAGCGCTGTATAGAGTTGTGCTCCTGGAGGGGGGGGGGGGGGGGCTCATTGAGCCGAGTCTCCCACAGGAGAGAGAGATGGGGGTGGGGGGGACTACTAAAATAATGGCGTGCTTTGTGTGGGAATTCTGCTTCACCCCCCACCCTGTGTCCCGTCCCTGCCTATTTTCGCCATCTCTCTCTCTCTCTCTCTCTGATAAACGAGCCCTGGTGGAAAGAGGGGTCACACTTGTTGCTTTTATCAAATTGTTCTATTCATTCCCGGTATAAACTAGATACTCCTCAACCCCTTCTAAACCCCCCCCCCCCCCCCAACCACCCACACACACCCCACACACTCAGGCACGCTGTAAGATCAAACAATGGGAGTCTCCCGGAGTGCTGCTTGCTAATATGGGGGGGGGGGGGGGGAGTGCATTAACGCATTTAATTGCCGACCTTGTTCTCACGCCAAGCCCCCCCCCCCCCCCCCCCACAGCCGCTTTGTCCTCCGGTTCGTCACGTTTTGAGCGATGATAAATACCGAGGCAGAAACCCGAGGGGGCCTCGCCCGGCGGCGTCCGAGGTAAACAGCTGTTTACACCCGGGTGTAAAAACACCTGCTTTTTTATTTATTTTTAAAAGGTCCCTTTTTGAAAATATGTTCACACGGACACACACACACAAAAAACCACAGAAAAACAACAAAACAAATCTGCTTTTGTTCCCCAAAACCACAAAGCTGTGCCGGCCAACATTTCTCTGCCCTCTGCGAACGCGGCAAACGACGCGGCGCCGGGTTTAGAACACAAAAACATCCTCTTATTTCCTCCATTCACACCAACATGGCATTTTTTTTTTCAGTTTCATCCTCTGTGTGTAAAATGTTGAAGCGGTGCTTTGTGTGGTTAAAAAAACAAAGAACACCACCGTTCTCACGTGGATGACAGAAGAAGAGGTGTGTATGAATCCAAGCCCATTAGGAGGCACGTTGTACCTCGGAGGAGACGTTGTGAGACCGAGAGAGAGAGAAAGCTCATTACGATCTCGACGGCTGGAAGAAGTTCCCAGTGTGGCCCAAAACGAAGCGAGTGTCATTACCGGGCTTCGCTCGGCTTTAAGTAAGATGGGAGCCATTATCCATTTCGACGAGTCGTTTCTCAGCCACCTTTTGGCCTCAAAGGTTTCTCGAAGGACTCCACTGAGAGAGTAATGCGGTCAATACAGCTATTCAGATGCGTCGTTTCCCGCGGTCCTCCCACCTCCACCCTCCTCTCCCCTCCACGGGCGCGGTGCGTTCATATGGAGGAGCAGAAGACGACAAGCGTAGACGAAGGGTGTAGGAGGCAAAGTGGATGCAGGTTGCATTGTGGGAAATGTAGTATCTGGTGTTTTTTGGGGATGTGAAAGGACCACAGAAGGACTTCAGTTTGTTCGTATCAAGGAAAGAGGGAGCAGAAGACGACAAGTGTAGACGAAAGGTGTAGGAGGCAAAGCGGAGTTTATGAAAAAATGGCTGCAGGTTGCATTGTGGGAAATGTAGGATCTGGTGGTTCTTAACCCATGAAAGGACAACGGAAGATCTTTAATCCCTCCACACTGACTCACTAGAATACCCGCATAAAGGCCACATGGATTTACTGGTCCCTACTCTACTTCGCCTTCATCTACTCAAAACACCCCCACACCCTTTTTTCCTTCTCCTTTCCCTAAACTTCCTCTCGGCCCGGCCGTATCTCACCGGAGCAGCGACAGATAAAAAGGTTTACAGCGGAGAGGAACGGCCTCCCCCCGGTGAGTAATGCCTCAGATAATGAAACATCATCTCCCTGCTCATTCACTAGCCTCGCTCTCTTTTCTCTCGACTCCTGAGGAACGATGGAGAGGATGGGGGGAGGAGGGGGAGTCAACAAAGCAGTCTACCAAAGTCACAAGCCCGATCTTCAGAGCCCCCCCCCCCCCCTTCTGTCGGTGATGCACTTCTTCAAAAGTATGAAATGAAGGTGTCACTATGCATCAGAAGGGGCCCTTGAGTGAAAAGCTTTTACTCTCACACACACACACACACACACACACACACACACAGTCAGCGGTCAGGTGATGTCACATATCTGTGTTCATGTTTGCATCCATGAGTGTGAGAACACATTTCTGCATGTGGAAAAAATGCTTGATCCCACGGCTCGTTGTTTAAGTATGTCTCAGTTAACCCCCCCAGCCCCCCCTCCCCTCCTGTTTCATGGTGCGGGGTGGATATCAGACGAGCCACATTTAAATATTTGCCCCCTTTGCTGATGGCATTGCTTTCAGTTTGCCCATTTAATGACTCTTTTTGATTTAATGAGTCAAAACTCAACTTTAAGAATCCCATCTAACCTAAAAAAGATGATAATTTATTACCCCCCCCCCCCCCCCGTGAGGGCTTCGCATTACCTAAGAAGAGAATGCGCTCGCGAGTGTTGCATTGTGGGCCGGGGAGCCGTGCAGTGGGGTAATTACAGGTGCTTCGGGGTAATTACAAACACAGCGAGCTTTTAATTACGCTCTCTCGTATGAACCGTTAATGAATGTGAAGCTCATGCAAATAGCGATGTGTTCCCGCTGCGTGTGCACACACGTGCAATCTCCCACGCACACACACACACACGCACGCACACACACACACGTGCGCGCGTACATCGAGTGTTAAAGAGGGGGATTGGCAGCAGATAGCCTCCAGCGCCTCCTAGTGGCTCGGAGCCGAACACCGACAGCTGGAAACTCGCTGGGCGTCGCCCGGCCTCCGTCGCCTCGTTGACGTCAAATCACGTTTCCAAAAAAACGTCCCCAGCATCCTCAGCCTCAGCCCCGCGAAAACAGTTAGTTACAGAATGTGGCTGTCGGTGTTAATGATTGTTACCTGCTCACGTTTAGGGTTACTGGAGGCCAATTAAAACTGTCTCCAGAACGAAAAAATTCGAAATACAAGAAATAACTATCGACATCTCCCTATTATTTGCATTCATATATATTATTTCTCCATTGAATGGTGTATTTGACACTGAACTAGTTCATCTTTATCTCAGTGATAGTGTCCAAATGAGCATAAACCATCACTATGACCCTGGAATTCTGCCTCTTGTGTTATCACAGACTGAATGAAGCAAAACTACAGAGAAAAATCACCAATGAACCGATCTATGAACTGTCGGAAACAATGGAAACATTACATTATACGTCATTTAGCAGACGCTTTTATCCAAAGCGACTTACAATAAGTGCATCAACCAAGAGTACAAACACAGAACAACAAGAATACAGAAAGTAACATTGCCTCAACATAGTCGAACTACAGAAGTACCATAATAAGAGCTATTTCAGTGCCACTGAAGTGCTAATCTGTGTTTTAATCCAGATATAGTCGGAAAAGATGTGTTTTTAGTTTCCGGGTGAATCTGTAGAGACTTCCTTATGTCCTGATGTCAGTGGGGAGCTCGTTCCACCAATGAGGAGCCAGGACAGCAAACAGTCTGGATTTCGAGTGATTAGCTCGAAGTGCAGGAGTCACAAATATGGAATGGAAACAATGGATATCCAGGGACCCCAAACAAAAATTTCTACGCGCAAACATACTCAAGAATACCCAAGCATACCACTCCCCTCGGGGCGTGCCCCCCCCCCCCCCTCTCCTCTCGGCGCCCTCCGGCCCTGATGAATCTGATAATGGACTCGCTGTAGATAAAAAACAGCCTCATTTGAGCCCTGCGTGAACTTTTCCCCCCTCTGTGTTTTTCTCACACGAGTGGCGGATGAATTATTACAAACGACTCTCGCACGAGCCGAAACAGAGACGCCGTGGACGAGCGAATCGGCGGCTGGTTTGTCTCTCTCTTCTCTACGTCACATGCTGGGCCTCCGTGTCTCCATCCCTGTTCTTCCACTTTATTTCCCCCCGTCCTCGTGTCATCTCCCAGACCCCCCCCCCAAAAAAAAGCCGAGCCAAGCCAAGCAGACATTTAAGGTTTCTTTGAGAAGGCATACAAATTGGCCTGAAAATCGAATTATGGCGGAGGAGGGGAGGCTCCATTGAGGATCCGTCATGTGACGGGGCGGCCATTGTGTGCCTGAAGACAGCCGGGACGTGCCTCAAACAATGCCACCTATCTGAGTGAAAGAGAAAGCTTCCATATTGTACGACACACGGAGGACGACGCTGCGTGGAGGAGTCTCCCGGAGTCTTTGTGGTCCCCCGTTATTATCCAAACTCCTCTGATTACGGAGCTACGCTACGTCAGGCTACTGGCTGCACACAGACTTGTGACTGGGATCCATCCGTTGTTGGTTTTCATCTTGAAAATTGCATCGAAACCAGATGTATCTTTAAAGGAAGAAGTCGTTTAAATAGTTGGGTATTTCCGACAAATGGTGGTCAGCACGCCCCCCAGTTCGGAAACACAGGAGCTATAAGAAATGTACTGCAACAACACATATTGTTCCATACTCACCGACAATAAAGTACATGCTGTATTTAGAACATTTCCACTGCTCTAACTAACCGTCAGACAGTCGTTATCTCGGCTCTCTGAGAGAAAACGCTCATTTTAGCTTGCAGAAGACCGGTTAGGTCTCGGGTTGGGTACCGAAAACAACGGACCGAAAAGCAACGCACATTTCGTTGCCTGAGCCGATTGAAATCGAAAAAAACTCTTATTTTGAACTTCTCTGGTGACTCCGCCCTGTCAGCAGGTTACGATAGCCTCTCATATTTAACTTTCAGCGGTCAGGCCGGGCGCGATGGGGAGACGGTCCCTCTGAAAACATGAAGACCGATGATGAGAAGAGCAGCCTGAACTCAGATCAGTACCGTAACGTTGATTCCAAGTCTTCCTTTCATAAAAGTAGGCCAACAAATATTAAATTAGCCATTATAACCATGTTTAAGCTAGCTACGAGCTAGCGCTAGCTACCAGCTACGAGCTAGCGCTAGCTACAAGCTACGAGCACGACGGTCTGATATCCGTTGTTTGTCAGTGCTCCATGATAACGGCTTTTACAGGGAATATGGCCAAAGAGGTTTTTATTGTCCACATTGTGCCTCGTTTTTTTTTTTTAAGTATCGGTTCAGGCACCGGTATCGTTTTAAAAGTACCGGTTTAGCACCGCTATCGGGAAAAAAAACTCAAACGATATCCATCCCTAGTTACGTGTGTTATTGTGTGGCATTAAAGGATTAGTTGTGTCCTTGTTGTCGTGTAATACTCCGACCGGTATACAGTCCAACTGCAAACCATCCAGACTCTCCCTTTAACCCTCCTGTTACCTTTGGGGTCAATTTGACCCCATTCAATGTTTAATGTCGGTGTTCTTTCGGGTCAATTTGACCCCAGGCTGTTTTTCACTGTCAAACATATAAGAAATATCAACTTTTTTATATATTTAAAGGGATATTTAGGGAGTAAACAAACATAAAGTGCCTCACACTTAAACTTGGAAAACAATATTAATTCTAATAATTTTCTGGAGGTTTTAATTGCTGGGGTCAAATTGACCCCAAGGGTAAAATATGTCAGTAAATATAAAGGTAACAGGAGGGTTAAACATTGAATGGGGTCAAATTGACCCGAAGGCAACAGGAGGGTTAAGACCGTAGAAAAGCTCTCAGAAGACGCGCTCGCCTCTCTCTCTGCGGCATGTGACACAGCGGCCTGCTGAGAGACACATCTTCTCTAAAGACAGGCGCAGAGGGGCGTCGATGGACCCCCGCCGCCCGTCTCCATTTTCTAGTGTCCCCTCTTTTGTTGCTGGCTATATTTGTGCCATTAATGTCTGTCCGTGCTCACGGAGCCGGAGAAAGGCCAAACATCGGCCTTCGGGAGCTCGGAGACGCGATGCCGAGGCCGTTATCGCCGCTGCCTCTCCGGACAACACAGAGGGATGCATTCAAGAGTGTTACGTAAAGTGTAATCGCGCATCATGCGTCATGTCGATGGATCGCGTGTCGAGAGAACAACCGCGCCACACAGAGAAGCCGCAGTGCAAAACAGGAAGGCCTTGAGACTCGTCAGAAGTTCCCCCCCCCCCAAAAAAAGTCAGACGGTGGATATTTTTGAGACGCTCCGGCGCTCCGCCGCCGAGGCCGAGCGGTCTCCAGTTGATAATCGTCTGCTTTGTGGCGGGGAGAGAGGCGAAGGCGGGATGGAGCAGATGGCACTATAGTTTTAGTTTTAGCAGCGGATGCTTCCCCCTGAATAAGGAACGCTCTGCTGAATGCCGAGCTCTGTGGGAGAGGAGAGGCAAATTGAGGCGCCCTCCTGCTCCACGGCGGGGGGAAAAAAGCAAAGAAAAGAAGGCTATTGTTGTGCGTGTGTGTGTGTGTGTGTGTGTGTGTGTGTGTGCTCAAGTGACAGGCGAGTTCTGCTCACTCATTAATGCGCTGTGAGCCCGGGGATGGACACGCCACGCGGGGAAAAATTCATGACCTCACTTACTTATCCATTCTCAACCCCCCCCCCCCCCCTTCCTCCTCCTCCTCCTCCTCCTCCCTCCTCATGCCTGTACGCCGATGAGAAGGGATTCTGTCGTTTTCCCGCCAAACAACCAGGACAACAACAAAAACGGCGAATAACTCAACATTTCAATTAAAGAGCAATAACGTTATACTTCATGTTTCCGGGGTTGGTTTTTTTCGTGGGTTCGCGACCCTGAAAAGGAATCCGCCGCCGCGAAGCCTTCAATCGACGAGATAGCGGACCTCGTACGCACACCGACGAGGAATAATCCACGGGGGAAAGAAACAGAGATCCGGTCGGTCTAAATGTCACATTTTAGTGGCATTTTCAGCCATAATGGGAAATCAGAAAGGATTAATGTCACATAGCAATAAGCCCCTCCCCCTTCAGACCATTTGAATGCAAATACGGAGGGGCAAAAGTATAATTCAAGTGACCTTAACGGGCTGCCTGAGAAGCGTCTGAATGAAGTAACTTACTGTTAACGGAACGTGTTTATGCAGGAGAGCGGCAGGTGGAGCGAAAGGTCAAAGGTCATCCGTGAGCAAAGGAGAGTAGGGCACATTGTGAAGGGAAAGGGAGGAGAAATAAAGAGAGAGAGCAGCTTCTGATAACCAGTAACTACCTCCCTCTCGTTGCCCTCTGCTATCTCTCCAGCGTGAGACACGAGCCCGCCGCCGCCGCCGTCCTCCACGTGCTGGACACGCACACCGGCACCGGCCGGTGTTAAATGATGGAGTTGGATGTCAGAAGTCGAACTCTTGTGGAAGGGGCCACGGCATTCATGCTAACGGGCTGATGGAGCCGAATCTAAAGAAGTGTGAATAAAACGTGTTTTCACTGAAGGAAATCGCTTCACCTTAAATCAAACGCCGTTTGGCGAGTTCGGGGGAGACGTATACGTTTGCCGCGGGCGAGCCGTTTTCCGGCGCGCCTCTCGTGGGAGCGCTGTCGGTTTGCGTTGTAAGTCCCCTCTCTCTCTCTCTCTCTCTCTCTCGATCAATCACGCGGCGGCGTGAGCGTGATGGAGAGGCCCGTCGCAGCCCGCCGTCTGTGGCCTCGATCGGGTAAAACAAACACAACGGGCAGAAAGGTTTTCAACCCGAGCGAGACGACGGGAGGAGAGAGACCGCACCGGGGAGCGTTCGGGGGAATACTGCGGTGAATAATGACGACAGGGGGGGGGTGAACGTCAAAGAGCGGGAAGAAAAATGATGATGTCGAAGAGACAGAGAAAGAAAACAATATATATATATATATATATATATATAAAAGAATGACTGTGACAGAGGCGGAGACACAGAAAGCAGGGGGGGGGGGGGGGGGGGCTGTGAGATATTTAATGCCACTCCTCCCCCCATCACACATCCTTTATATTCTATTATGTCAGAGTGCTTTTTTTTTTCTGAGTCAGTAAGTCGTAACAACAACAATCCGTCGCACGTCTCTTACTTCAGGAGGAACGAGATGGACGGATTGACGATGACGGACTTGAATAATTCAGATAAGTGCATGTCTGACGCACGGCAACATTTTGCCATTACAGGCCACGTTATGTCAGCGTATGAATCCATTAAGCCCGGAAAGAATTGCGAACAAATCTTTTAAAAGCTTGTTAAAAGTTCAACTTTTTTGTGTGCAAATGCACGAAGCCTTTGAGAGCTTCTCCGTGAACATTTATCTCTCTCCTGACACATAAAGCGCGGAGCCGCGGTAAGCATAACCAAATCATTGCCATAATGCATCTTCCGCTGCACCGAGCGCGGCTCATGATCATTTTGGGAGTCTGTGTGTTTTTTAGAAGATGTTGGGTGTGTCATTTTGATGAGAGATTTTTTCTCTCTCTCCATGTAATCTGTTTGTGTTTCATAATAACGGGGATGAAAAAAACATATTATCCTATAATCTGATGACAACATATTTGTTTTGTCATTAGATCAGCTGCCGCTGTACACCAGTTATCTCCTTCCTTTAGTGTGGGAGGGCGTCTTTTAAAATGTTGTCTTCTGCTCCCTCTGAGAATTGAATTTCTGGGTTCACGTCCAAATTAAAGCAATTTGCGCTCGACTTTTCATCTTTTTCTTCTTCTTTTCTCGTTCTTTTTAAGAGCGAAACACTAACTTCGTGCTCTTGCATTTAAACATGACTTCCGCGTCAATATTTTTTCGAGTGAGAGACTGTTGGGAATTTCTTATTTAGCTGGGAGCGTATTTGGCGTGCATGTGTTTGTCTCTCCGATAAGCGATAGCGCTTCAAAGTGCAGCAATGTGGAACATTGAAAAATCAAACGCCGTCACAGTGGCGATACACACACGGTGTGTGTGTGTGTGTTTTTTAAAGTGCATGAGCTGATTCCGCAGCACTCCTTCAGTAAACCAGACGATAATCAATAATCTCGGTGGAAGACGAGGCGTCTGTCTCTCCTGGCGGTACTTTTTAAAGAGAAACCCTGTCGGACGCGTCACATTTCATGTGCACTCATCAGCCCTGAGGGGTCCATTCATTAACCGACTCAGCCCCCATGCAAAACACTCATATTTCTATCAGGCACCTGCTGCACCCCTGGCAGTAATATCAGGAGGATCCTGCTGTTATCTAACTGCCCTCCAGCTGTATCCTTTATCACTGCAGTGTGAGTCTCACTGATGTCTCTGACCACACACACACACACATATATACACTACCGTTCAAAAGTTTGGGATCACTTAGAAATGACTTTATTTTTCAAAGAAAAGCACTGTTTTTTCAATAAAGATAACATTAAATTAATCAGAAATACACACTGTACATTGTTAATGTGGTAAATGACTATTCTAGGTGGAAACGTCTGGTTTCTAATGAAATATCTCCAGAGGTGTATAGAGGCCCATTTCCATCAACTATCACTCCAGTGTTCTAATGGTACATTGTGTTTGCTAATCGCCTTAGAAGACTAATATCTGATTAGAAAACCCTTGTGCAATTATGTTAGCACAGCTGAAAACAGTTATGCTGGTGATATAAGCTATAACTGGCCTTCCTTTGAGCTTGAAGTTTGTAGAACAAAATTAATACTTCAAATATGAATCATTATTTCTAACCTTGTCAATGTCTTGACTATATTTTATATTCATTTGATGAATAAAAGTGTGATTTTTCATGGAAGACACGAAATTGTCTGGGTGATCCCAAACTTTTGAACGGTAGTGTACGTCTTATCACTGGATGAATGGCAACCGAAAGAACATCGCGCAGGTCGCCGCTCACAGCAGGTACGGAGGCGTCGTCTCATTTACCTTCGATTTACACTTACACCTGCGCGCTACCTGCATAGGTCAAACACTCGGCGTTTCACCTCTACACCCCCCCCTTTATTAAGGTGCCATGTCTGATGTGCGCCGCGCCGCTAATGAACCACGGCAGAGTTTTTATGAATGCGTAATGATGTTTAACGTGCCGTCGGGGTGACTTTTTTTTTTTCATTCTTCTTTTTCTTCTTCTCATTTCAACTTCATAATGAAACCAAGGTTGTTGGCTCGGGAGGTTCTGAATGGATATTTAATCACGCCTTCGAGACGGCACAGTAATCTGTTAATGGAAACGACAGCACAGCATCAACATGTAGCGGGCGGCGCGTGAATTGTCTGACAGACGCGGCCGGCGGTGGGAAGCTCGTCGTCACCGCGAAGAGCCGCGTGTGAATGGATGGAGGGTTTTTCTTTTGGCTCATCTGCAGTGCACCGGAGTCTCGCGGGCTGGCGGAGCTCCAGTCCTCTGCTCGCTTATTCATCTCTTTCTCCCACTGCCAACATAGTCCGACACACACACACAAACACACACACTCACACATACATTTGACACATCCTCACCCGCCAGATCATCACCACTCGCTACACACAATGTCATTGATCTAAAACAAAGAGCATTCAGAGGCACCACATGATGGCCACGAAAAACAAATGATCCAAATTGACATTTAAATCTATCCGGGGGGGGGAGGAAGATAAGAGCAATGCGATGTACAATTAAAGTCCTCCAGGATAACAGTTCAACACAATTCAAAAGTCCACCGGGCTGATTCCCAAAGGTGTTCGGAAGAGTATGCTAAAGAAAATATTCATTGAGTCAATTATATATACAAATGTGCCACAGGTTCGCAAAGAAATGCGATGTAGATTTGCAAGTTAGGTGGTTCACGGTGCAGAGGAAGTAAATAAATAATCCTGTTTAATAATTCATTGGAATTCATGTTGCTTAGCCTCCAGCCTTGAGAGTATTTAGAATGCAGCCTGCAAGGGCCCTGCTTCTGGGGCGGTGGTGTGTGGTGAGATTATGGAAAATGGAGGGGGGGGGGGGGGTGGTTCAAGCATGCGGGCGCACACACATGTAGGCACTGTGAAAATACATATATATATGTATATGTATGCAATGTATCATATATTCTGTTAAAAATAGGGAATAAGCATGTCCACTGTCAACATCTTATCCCCCGTTTTTTTTCTCGATACAATCTCCAGAGTGTGAAGAGAAGTTCACAAAGAGCTTCAGGCTGGAGAACACACTGAAGTCGTGGAAGATGGAGAGGCAGCCACAGAGAGGACTGCAGCAAATTGGATCTGAAAAGTCTTCACCGTAGACGGTGCCTCACATCTTTGCAATATCAAAAGCAAGATTTAGTCTGCATACATGTAAAAATGATGTGCCAAATGTTGCTTCTGCATATTAAATATGTGAATAACCGGGGGGGGGGACTAAATAGACTTCGGTGAAAATAACATCTTTAAGCACTTTAAGCAGGGGAAAGCTTATGCTAATGCTTATTACCGAGACAACGTTGGCCATTCTTTAGCATTTTCCACCTGTTGGCGGCTGAGAAATTAATGCAAAAATGTGATTAAATTACAATGAAAAATACATGCCGCGTTAGGATTAAAGTGCACATATTCACGTTTACTACGATTAACTGCGAGTAAAATAATTGTTGGAATGAACATAAATACTGGAGGCAGGGCCTTAAAAGGCAGGTATTCCGGTGATATATAATTGGCTGAACCTTTCAGCTTGCAGCTATTTCTTTTAATTACTTTTCCTGTTAAAATGGCAGCTCACACTTTCCCTGTGTGACGAGTATATTTGGCAGGAGAAAATGAGGCAAATGAGTGCAAAATCTGTTCCGCACACAGCATACTCAGTACTCAGGTTGTTCAACAACAATCCTGAGTTGGAGTGCAGAGAGGCATTTAACCGTTCTGAGCAAGTTACAACTAAATGTCCTCAAGCAATACGTCAGAATATAACCAGAAACAATTCGGAATAAGTCTCTCCAGGTCCCCCTTTACAAATGAAACTAAAGTTATGACAAGAAATCCCATTTTCCCATGAAAACAAGTGACACGAGAGGCATGCCCGCTAACGCTAGCGTGATTTAGAAAGTGAAAGGGAGCCAGTCTAACAGGATTTGGCTGAATTTGGATTATCCACAATAATTTTATTTTTTATTATTAAACCTTTATTGAACCAGATGAATTCCTTAGAGTTTAAAAATCTCTAGGACAAGACACGCAGCAACATATGAAACACATAGTTACAAACCAAAAACAAGTTAAAACTAGAACGGGCACTCGGTAGAGCGCATACCTTCGCATATCACAAGATTGGGCATTGAATTATGAACATGTTGGCATTAGTTGCATGCCAATTGGATAGAAATTGACCGTGCTATGGTAAAAAGAAGATTTTGACCTTTTCATGGCCTTGACCTTGACCTTTGACCCGATCGATCCCAAAATCTAAACAAATGGTCCCCGGATAATAGCCAATCATCCCACCAAATTTCATGCGATTCGGTTTAATACTTTTTGAGTTATGCGAGTAACACGCATACGAATAAATACATAAATAAATAAATACACAGCGATCAAAACATAACCTTCCGCATTTTCAATGTGAAGGTAATAAACTAAAAGTACTGTATATATATATATATAAACATACAATATAATTGTGTGTCACAGCGTCACGTAGCCACGAGAAAACATTGAACACCAGTGCAAAATGTTCAAGCGGGGAACACGTCGTGTCCTTTTAGAACCACTGTGGACGAAACAAAGGCCAACATCAATATTTTGAAAAATCCTTGAGATATACTCCAGTTCAATTAATTTAGCCATGAGGTGTTAAACATAACACCTCATGTCGTATTATATTATAAAGACTTTAAGATCTTCACATTCGCCATCAAAGAGAATACTGGATTATGGAAATTAACTCCGTACATCCCGATGCCAAGCAACACGTGTAACGCCTTTGTAACCGTCACGCGGTTTCATTCTTGACTCGTTCGTATGCGCCGTTATGCAGCTTGCTATGTTGGCCACACGTGACTGCACTGATGCTCCGGCCTTCCTCCAACTCCTCGTCGTCGTTGTGTTTCATCTAACGCGCCGCAGGGCCTGAAGGTGGAGGAGGGTCTTGAATTGTTGGCAACATCCACCCGTAGCTCGACGGTAATGAGCTCGATGAAGGGCCCCCGAGCCTGACCCCGGCAGGAAAAGATATCAGCTTAAAAATAACAGTCATGGCCAAAGCCTCACGCGGTGCTCCGAAAGTTTAATATAATCTCGGAACGGCGTTGCACAAAAAATGCAAATCAAGCTGTGAATCGCCTCATGGAATCAGGGAAACCCACAAGACATATCCACGGACGGTGGATGTTTATTCATGACAGGTGAGGTAAACGCGGTCGGCCCGCGGCCCCGAAGGAAGGCACAGCTCGTCCAACCACAACGTTTACCTCGCGGAGTCATCGCGACACCTTTTAGAGAGAGCTGTTCACCGCTTTCCACGATGCCGTGGTCATCGCCCTGTGACACGTGTGCTGCGAACCAAAAGCCTGCTGAGGTGCAGACGTGAGACATCGTTGATTCAAATCGGCGTAACGAGCGCTCCGCTTATAACGAACGCGAGCCGGCAGCGATAACCGGGCGCCGACCGACGTGTCGGTGGCAGCTCGGACGTGTCATCGCTTGGCTCGGCCTGGATTGTTTTTAGCTATAAATTTGACGCTGCATTTAAATAGGAAGAGCCATGATTCACTCCACCACAGCCCCGTGGTGGATGTAATCATAACTAAAATGGGCACTCGCATATCACAAGATTGGGCATTGAATTATGAACATTTTGGCATTAGTTGCATGCCAATTGGACAAAAATGTATCGTGCTATGGTTAAAAAAGAGTTTGACCTTTCCATGACCTTGACCTTTGACCCGATTGATCCCAAAATCTAATCAAATGGTCCCCGGATAATAACCAATCATCCCACCAAATTTCATGCGATTCAAGAACATTTTGACCTGTTCATGACCTTTGACCTTGACCTTTGACCCGATCGATCCCAAAATCTAGTCAACTGGTCCCCGGATAATAACCAATCATCCCACCAAATTTCATGCGATTCGGTTCAATACTTTTTGAGTTCTGCGAAAGATTTTGACCTGTTGATGACCTTTAACCCGATCGATCCCAAAATCTAATCAACTGGTCCCCGGATAATAAACAATCATCCCACCAAATTTCATGCGATTCGGTTCAATACTTTTTGAGTTCTGCAAAAGATTTTGACCTGTTCATGACCTTTGACCTTGACCTTTGACCCGATCGATCCCAAAATCTAATCAACTGGTCCCCGGATAATAAACAATCATCCCACCAAATTTCATGTGATTCGGTTCAATACTTTTTGAGTTTTGCGAATAACACGCATACAAATAAATAAATAAATAAATAAATACACGGCGATCAAAACATAACCTTCCGGCATTTTCAATGCGAAGGTAATTACACAGTAATATGGACGCATCCGTTATTTATTTGTTCTCCTTTTTTTCTTTCCCCCCCTTTTACCCCGGGGCTAAATCTTCCTGCTCGTGGCAATAAGAAGGCTTCTATTCCCAGAGGCCACGGTTAGTCGAGACTGCCTCTTGTTGTCTTACTGTCGGGTGCAGAGCGCAGACACTGTCACCACCTCCTCCTCCTCCTCCTCCTCCATCTCCTCCTCCTCCTCCTCCTCCTCCATGCCTCTCTTCTCTCTTGGTTCTCAGAGCTATTATTTTTATCTGAAAACCTATACGAGGCAACGGAGAGAGAAAAAAGACAAGAGAGAGGGAGGGGGAGGGAGGCACAGAGAGAGAGCCAGAGTGGAGCAGGGGAGGAAAAGTGTGATTCTTCTGAAGCCGCGATGCAGCCAGCATGCGTCTGCGTTGCACGTTGCCAGCAGAGAAGGAGGGCTCTATTGATTTGCTCCCATATTTCAATCACAAAAAGTGGTCTCTCCCCCTCCGGTTTTCCTCTGTGGATTACCAGCCTCTTACCAAGCAAAGACGGAGAACTCCGTCTCGTCGCGCCGAGACAACAAAAAGACGAGTTTGCGAACGCGGCCGGGACGTCTTCTTCGGCACGGCGGCGACGTTTCACGGGGATTCTCTGGCCGTTGCCGCCCGACGGCTGTAATCTTCTCGTGGGTATTTTTACAGTGCGAGAATCCGGTACAAAAGGCGTAATCAGATTTTCTTTATCTTCTTTCTTTCTTTCGTACCCCGGCAGGTTTAACCGTGTGCACGTTCCCCGCAAGAGATCGGAAATATACGGGTCTGCCGATCGGGTCGGTTATTATCACGTCCGCCGAAAACCCGTCGGGAGGTTAAAGCTTAATGACCCGATTAATATTTGGGCGGAAACCTGCAGGGGCCTCTGCTACTACGAATGAACATCTATGGCAAGCGCTAAGGTGGCGCGTGTGTGTGTGTGTGTGTGTGTGCAGGCGCCTCTGTGACCCGCTCTCGTGCGAACGCGGCTCTAAATATAAATCAGACGAGGAGTACGTCGCGCTGCGTTTGGCGTCTTAGCCTTTGAGGAAATAGGATTCATGAGGGAGGGGGTCAGAGGTTGGAGGATGAGCTCCCGCAGATTGAGAAAGAAGACAGAGACAGACAGAGACAGACAGCAGAGGTCATGTGCTCATGCTGAGAAAGCAAAGTAAGCAATAAAAGCATCAAAAAAGATGACATTATTATCTCTGACATTCGATGCTGGTAACGTGGCGGGGAAACAGGAAGCCGGCGGGATGAAGTCGTGTAACTACTCTTAACGGGCAGAATATCTTTATTTGGTTTATTCTGGTCAGCGATACATATTTGCAGATTTGTCGGCCTCCCGCAGTAAAAAATCTGCGTCACAACAAGATGGAGCGCGGTCCCGGATCGTGATTTCCAAATCAGCCGTCTGAGCTCCTCCAAAACTGCCGTAGGTAACAATCTGAGCTTTTTTTTTAAATTATTCGACAAAGCAAAGCCCGCCATTGCTCAGGGGTCAGAAATACACGCGGAAAACCTTCGCCTGTGTAACATGACAACAACAAAAAGAAACAGCACCCTCTAAGTCCTGATCGGGGGAAAGAGAAAAGGGAAAGTTGCAAATCAAATGAGACGAGATGAGCCGCAGAAGAAAGGCAGACGGCATCCCCGAGTCACCAAGTGATTTTTGGGGGGGGGGGGGAGATTCCATCTCCTATGGCGCTGCCGCCATAGGAGATGGAATCTCCCCCCCCCCTCCCCCTTTTTTTCAGGATTTGTGTTTCTATTATATTTTATGGTGCCATCGTTTTCCAAACTGTTTCTTTG
The DNA here is from genome assembly GCF_029220125.1 of Pseudoliparis swirei. Taxonomy (NCBI): domain Eukaryota; kingdom Metazoa; phylum Chordata; class Actinopteri; order Perciformes; family Liparidae; genus Pseudoliparis; species Pseudoliparis swirei. Next base: position 26,118,509 of record NC_079405.1, on the reverse strand, counting down.
ATGTGCCTCAGAGCCTGGTGGAAAATGGCAGAGCAGCTGTATATCTTTCAACACCAAGGCTAATCTGCAGCGCGCACACACACACACACACACACACACACACACACACAGTTGATATGCTGCTGCGTGTGTCATTGTAGTTGCACTCATTCATTCGCTATTTAAAACGAGTGAATGGCAGCGACAGTGAAACCAGCTAAACTCCGCCGGCACTTGGCAAGTTGTTCCCGGTAAGAGGTACAATAACCGTTTCCTTAAAATAGAGTCTCATGCGAGGCGTCACGCTCCCGTGTGTCCCGTGATGCGGGTGAGTGGCGTGGCGACGTTTCGCCTCCCCGGCAGCCGGCTGCTGAGCTCGTGAGCCGCAATCACGGGTACAAATAATCAGATTGTGAACCGAAGATTATGAGTAATATCAAAAAGGCTGCCGTTCGGAAAATCAACACAGGAATGTGGAAATTTAATAAACGCGAACATTTCTTTTCTGACATTTGCAGCAGTCGGTGTGTGTGAATGTAATTTCACGGAGAGATGTCGGTGAGAACGCCGAGGAGGTGTTTTGGAAGATGAAAGTTTTTTTAATTAGTTTGGGAATACAGAAAACCTCCTCCCAGTTTGATTGACAAGCGTACGGTTTTACCTCTGTAAACAGGTCTCTCTCTCCCTCTAGCCCCCCCCCATTCCAAGAGACTTTTTTTCGATTTCGAGACATTATCCGCCCGTCTCACAGGGGGCGGGATTCTTTTTGGGAAGAAAAAAGACGGTCTCGAGAGACTGCATGAGACTACAGTCACTAAATGATCCTGCAAGAGTGCAGTATCCCAGTGGTGGCCACCAGACTCCAGGAAAAAAAGGTCAGTTCCTAGGATTTGTAAACTTCTATAGGAAGTTATTAGGAATTCTCCAAGGTTCTTCTCAAGTGGACCCCAGGCGGATCTTGCTTTCACTTCTCTCAGAGCATTCACATCAGCTCCCATACTCCTCCCCCCCTTCCCCCCCCGCCAGTTTATTATGGAGGATGCTTCCAATGAGGAGGAATTGGAGGTACTCTCTCAACGTCTGCAGAAGACAACAAGATGCATCCTCTCTCTCTCTCTCGCCCTCGTCCCTCTCCCTCTGTGTGTGTGTGTGTGCTGTACACCTCTCTCTCTCTCTCTCTTGCTCGCTTTTTCTTTATCTCCCTCTCTCGCTCTCTCGTGTGCTTTACACCTCTCTTGCCCTCGTCCCTCCCCCTCTCTCTCTCCATCCCACTCTCTCTCTCTCCCTCTCTCTCTTTCTCTCTGTGTGTGCTGTACACCTCTCTCGCCCTCGGTCCCTCCCTCTCTCTCCATCCCACTCTCTCCCTCCCTCTCTCTCCCTCCCTCTCTCTCCCCATCTCTCTCTGTGTGTGCTGTACACCTCTCTCGCCCTCGGTCTCTCTCTCTCTCTGTACACCTCTCTTGCTCTCGTCCCTCTCTTCCTCGCTTTTTCTTTATCTCCCTCTCTCTCTCTCTCTCCTTCTCTCGCTCTCTCGTGTGCTTTACACCTCTCTCGCCCTCGTCCCTCCCCCTCTCTCTCCATCCCACTCTCTCCCTCTCTCTCTCTCCCCATCTCTCTCTCTCTTTCTCTCTGTGTGTGCTGTACACCTCTCGCCCTCGGTCCCTCTCTCACTGTAGACCTCTCTTGCCCTCGTCCCTCTCTCTATCTCTCCCTCCCTCTCTCCCCATCTCTCTCTCGCTGTGTGTGCTGTACACCTCTCTCGCCCTCGGTCCCTCTCTCTCTCCATCCCTCTCTGTGTGTGCTGTACACCTCTCTCGCCCTCTGTCCCTCTCTCTCTCCATCCCACTCTCTCCCTCCCTCTCTCTCCCCATCTCTCTCTCTCTCTGTGTGTGCTGTACACCTCTCTCGCCCTCGGTCCCTCTCTCTCTCTCCATCCCACTCTCTCCCTCCCTCTCTCTGTGTGCTGTACACCTCTCTCGCCCTCTGTCCCTCTCTCTACATCCCACTCTCTCCCTCCCTCTCTCTCCATCCCTCTCTCTCCCCATCTCTCTCTCTCTGTGTGTGCTGTACACCTCTCTCGCCCTCGGTCCCTCTCCCTTGCGTACTAATGAGCCGTGAGATTGACAGCTGGATTAACGGGCCGATTTGTAATCTTTTAATTTCTCCATTTCAGAAAATCACTCTCTGGGTGGAGCGCAGCGTATACCGTGTTCATCGCATGAATAAACAACTGTGTGTTCACGGCGTTGGGCGAAAATGAACAAGAAGATGTGGTAGAAAAGCCACCAGAGCTTTCCCTATAATCAAACATGGATTCCAGGCTGAATTAATCCAAAGGACAAAGTGGAGGGACCTTTTTGAGATTGGAGTTGGTAGAACAAAGGCATCCTGACAAAGCCGTCTTTTAATTAAGGCGATAGAATAGCAAAAAGCCCCCTGGCTTCAGAAAATGGCTGCAGAGTACACGGCGCCGAGAGTTCCCCTCCGGAGACGCGTCCGGCGGCTCAGAAGGATCTGTGTGTCGAGTCGAGCCAAACGTAAATCATTTTGATTTGTTCCTCCATCTCCTCGCCGCAGACCCGGAGAACATGAGTGTTGGAGAACATGAGAGGTCAAGGGGCAAACCGCTTGGCCGCCATCCATCAATAAAGTGTCACTCTGAGACCCTGGGAGGGGGGAGGAAAAAAACAACAACAACAACAACAACAAAGAGGTGCAGCTGAGCATGAGGTGGAGGTTCCTCCTAGATTCTCCAATGAGCACTCGATGGGGGGTTAGGGCGTGCTAGCGTTACTTCATGGCCATGTGATGATGGGTTTGATAGAACAGAATTCAATTCAGCTTTTTTTAACATAGCCCAATATCACAAATTATGAATTTGCCATCTTTACAATCTGTACACATACGACATCCTCTGACCTTTGACCTCACATCGGATCAGGAAAAACTGGGGAAAAAAAGGTGAAGAAACCTTCAGGAGAGCAACAGATGAGGATCCCTCTCTCCGGGATGGACAGAAGAATATATGGTCATGTGACCAGAATGAAGCATTAGAGTAACATAAACACATTCAATGAATATGACATGCATTTTGAATAATTAGTAGTAGGAATGGATCATGATTCATATTTCCGCAATCCATGAAATGCTAAAAAACAGGTCATATATTATACCCACACCCATAAAATAATCACGAAAGCATTAAAATGAAATGGGTGAAATAAAATCCAACGCATTGGAGCACCGTAGATAAAACACCGGCAGCAAACGCCCCACGAGATGAAGTGCTCCGAGTGCGTCACTGGAGCAAAAAAATTACGCCGCGCGCAATTACCCAACATGCCGAGAGGCCGGCGGTGCGATGGGTTTGTGGTGTTTCGGGGGCGGACAGCTTGTTTTGCTGTGAAGTCGGTGACGGTGTGTCGACTGGAAGAAACTAGCTGGCAAAAGGTCACATGGGCGGATGAATGGGAGCGGAGACGTGGTTTTACGCACTGTGTCAATTCCGACTTTGTATCTCCCGTTGAATTCTATATTTCTCGGAGGAAGAAGAGAGCTCGGAGAAGAAGAAAAAAAATGACTCAAAGCCTATCGTGCCTTTGAAGAGTCGCAATTTTCAAACTGATGATAACGTAAATGGAAAAAATTTGTTCAAAGTGAGATGTTTTTCACGCATTACCTTCTGACCAGGCAGCGGTTTTGCGCGGAGCTCTCGCTCTCCTCTCTTCATGTTCCCTCGCAGGCTTTAAGCCCTCGCTTCTTTTTCTCATTTTAATGATAATCAAGCGTCCGATAATTCGGTTGCCGTGAGAACGCAAACAAGCGGGTCGACGTGCAAGGGGGGTCGTCTTTAACACTGATCTCCTGGGTTTTTGTAATGTACCGGTAGATCGTGGGTCTCCCGGTGGGAAATGTGTTCAACAACACCAACGAAGAAGAAGACCATTAGAGTCTCGATCAATGGCGCCGACGGTTGAAGGACGCCGATATGCAAAAGCGCTGATACACAGATTGCGAGGGAGGGCGACCAATTATGCAAAAAAGGTATTCACGGGAACACAAGGTCGCCCGCTCTCCTTGCTAACGCGATATGTAGAGAGAGAGAGAGAGAGAGAGGCATCCTTCAGGGGGTTAATCTGTAATTTGCAAAACATTTTCTAAGAAATGAGAAAGAAACGCCGCTTTAAGCTGTCGTCCGTGAATTTTATTTTGTTATCTTCTTCCATTTCATAAACGTGCCCTCGTCTCAACTCCAGGAGAACGTCAGTCTCTCGTTCCTCCTCCAACCGTCTTTTTCTTATCCGTTAATCCCTTGCCGAGGACTCTCTATCTTTCTTTCTTTTTTTTGGTTTACACCATCAGAAGTGCCTGACTTCTTCTTCTTCTCCCCCTCCCCCCTTTATAATAACCGCATGATTTAACCCACGGCCCGCCAGCGCTCGTGCATCCGCACGAGCTGCTCGGGTTTTTTTTTGAGGTCTGACGAGGTCTGATAGCATCGCGGTCATCTCCGCTTGAAGGTCAAGAAGTCAGAATTCAGGGCACAATTAGCCCACCTCTGTTCTGTCAGGGAAAAATGTGGAGATCTCGCCAACGGAGGCGCTTTGAAAAGGTGCGGCGGGACTCCAAACCGGCGGCGGTCGGGGTTGTAATGAAACTTCCGTGAGAGCGCGCATGCTACATGACCCAGCGGCCGACCAACAGGCTAAAGCTAATACCAGGACACAGCGAGAGGAGCTCACTGGAGATCAGCGTACGAGAACTAAAACAATTTCACACAGAAGCTCCGACAAGAGGCGATACGATTCCCGGTTCACCATCCATCACAAACCCTTCTCTTCACGTACTGCTCCCTCCGAGGCGCAGATGACTGCAAAAACAGGATGAAACGGGGTTGTGCCGCAGCATGTACTATATATCTTGGGTGGCTTGCTTGATGGAATTGTGTATGTCGTGTGAGTTTGAGGGATGTGGGGCGATTCGTGGCGTGTTTTTTTTGGGGGGGGTGAGATAAAGAGAAATGATGCGAGCTCCGTCTTCTGTCCAGACGGCAGGTCCTGGCTGCGGAGATGAAAAGACTCTCCGGAGGAGGACAAGAGAGATGTTTCGTGAGTCAGAGGGAGAGAGAGAGAGAAGAAGAAGACCAAAAAAAATGGCATCGCACGCTTATCAAATGCCTGGGAAAACGTAATCCCCCCCCACACACACACACACACACACACACACCACCACCACCCCACCCACCGCCCGCACCTCCTTGGCGCTGGACGTACTTATGAAAGCCCTGTCACTTTGGATAGGAGGTTAGGAGTCGGGGAAGGGGGGGGGGGGGTGTCCACAGCAGTCTCAAAGCAGATATGGCTCCTCGCCAGATGGTCTAATTGGGGTCCTGTTACGAGTCATTTTGAGCGTGTAACTTTTCAGAGATGGAACTGAACGAAAAAAAATAGACGATCCACTACGGGAGGCGCGATGCTCCTCGATATTTTATAAGCAAGAGTGAAAAACAAAACAAGATCGCTCAGGAAAAGGTCGTCGTGATGCCGGCTGCCAGGAAACATTTAGGTATCGTCAGTATTTCCTTCTTTTTTTTAAAATCTCATTTCGCTCACGACAAAGTGGCCGTCTGCTGCAAATTGATTCCTCTCCCAAAACGAGGTTCCTCCGATCCAGTACATCCGTCAGACTCATTGTCTTTGTCACGTAATCTCGGCGAAGTGAAGCGGAAAACATTCAGCGAAGACACGCCTCTAAAACCGTCTCTCGGGGGGTGGGGTCAAAAGGTCAAAGGGTGAAAGTCATCACCACGTCGGGCTTTAAAGAGACGCCTTCGTGACCGAGCTGGGTTTCAACATGGATTCCTTTTGCTGCCGAGGCCACGCCCCCCCCCCCTCCCCCCCTCGCCCGTGTCCCCGAGGTGTCCGTTCCGGCTCTTCGGAGCGAGGTGACGGTTTACACAGCAAGGTGCAATCACTGGAATATTTCTTCTTCATTTTTTTTTCTTCATCCTGCTGGCTTATCTGCCCGCGGCGGGAATCTGCACGGACCGCGACTCGAAGCCCGTCTGTCTCTCCCCCCCCACGCCCCCCCCACCTCCCCTCTGATCCCTCCCGACCCCGGCTTTCAGACAAACATCCCCGCGGGAGCGCCGGGGATGATTTATTCAGCGCAACTTAGTGGCAACGCGGAGATTTGGGAGTTGGTTCAACAAAGGTCCTTTTTGTGTGTTTTTTTCATGCTCAACCACAAAGCAATAACAGACGTTTTTTTGACCTGTAAAGTCGACAAAGGAGGGCCGGAGGGGAGCGCTGAGTGATGCATTACGAGTCAAAAATGACCTTTCAAGTCTTGAGCAGACACTCAGCGTTACCTCCAGGCGAAACCGTATCGAAGAGAAGCCATACCAATATGTTTCTTACTCATTAAAAAGGTGTTTGGTTTTGGAGTTTTACTCTTCTTCATTCAAATGAACTTCCCACGCTGCCGTTGTACCGCCGAGCGCACTTTCCTGGCTATGAATGGTCTCCGGTCTGAAAAGGTGGGCAATCGGAGAAGAAAGAATAACGTGATGCTTCGTGGGTTGAGATCACGCACCTCCCTCCGAGGCGCCGACCGGCGTCAGATCAAAAGATCGGTGTTGTGGTTCTTTCTGTGCCGTGATGCAGATCAAGCTGCAGGTAGGAGTGGCCTAATGACCCCGGAGGCTCAATGCATCGCGCAACATCCTCCGAGTTGCGTCCTCCAAACATGTAAAACACTCGCGCTCCTTGGACAAAGGTCGGCGCTAATGGAACGCGAGAGATAGAAACACACCTGTCCGCTCCGCGGAGAGCAGCGTGGAGCGAGAGGCCCCGGGGCTTTTTGTTTACTCAGTCGCGTTCGACGAGCTCAAGACCGCCGAGAATTGATTTTACCTTGGAACATTTTAATCCTGCACACGTAAACCACTCCCCCTTTTCCTCCTCGCCGTGGCGATGAGATGCTGCGGTCCACACGTTGTTCAAAGCGACTGGAAAACGAGAGGCCTGGTTCACGCTGCATCGTCTGGGCCCCCCATCGCTCTCTCTCTCTCTCTCTCGGGAGACAACAGCCACACACCCCTTTCTGCAGCTCCGGACCCGCCCTCATCTCATCCCCTGGCCCATTTGTTTTTTTTCTTGCAAAGTGACAGTTTCAGGTTATACACATTGTGCCCCTCCCCCTCCCCCCACACGCCCACATAACACACGGAAACACCAACACATGTTATCTGTTAACAACGTTTGGGTCAGCGAGGACGCCCAAACCCCATTTCCAAAAGCTCCCGAGCTTCAGGGCCAACTCGCTCCCCGCTGACCGGCCGCGGCGTTCTTGTCGGCCTCCTAAATAACCTCCACAATAAGCCAATTGTTTTTTTTTTTCCCTGCAGCCGGGAAGGGGGGAAAAAAAAGCCCAAACAGCTGTTACAACGAGTTGGCCATTTTCCTTCCTGGCAAAACCCCGCATTTCACCTAATAATAGACAAATAGCGAATTTGGCCGTAAAGGCGCGGCGTCGGGGGAGAGCTGAGGTTATATCGTACGGCGTTGAGCGGTTGCCCGGCGAGTGCGAGGGAACGGGGGGGAAATAGGTTAGAGGGAAAGAAATGGGGGCGGAAGTGCAGAACAAACTTAATTCTGGGCTCATATTTCTATAAACTGAGTTAGGGAAATCTGGAAGGCGGTCCTGATGCTGCTCGGGATGAAACGTGTTCTACGTTATCGAAGAACATGCAGCTCACGTGTGAAGTTGTGATTCTCCGTCAATTATACATCCAGGATATGAAAGAGCGGGAGTTTTTATTATTCCCATGATGGCCGACGTTCACCAGCAAATAGCCAGAGACGCGCCGACGTGACTCCATCATTTGCAAGTGCGCCGCCCGCTCTGGGAGGAAATGGAGCGGCGGATCAGAATTGAATTATTTCAAAAAACCAGAGAAGAGTAAAAGGGCCGGCTCGTGTATTACGGCAAACAGTGGGAACAAAATACGAGTTTTTTGGGGGCTTCCAGCTGCAAACGCGCCGAGTCGGGAACAGGTTATTTAAATGATTAGTTTTTTGTCAGCCTGCTGCTTAGTCAATCAAATTTATTTTTAAAGTCACAGATTTGGGGCTTCATTTCTGCAATCAGCGTATGTTATGTGTTCGTTCACGAGTGAAACTCCACGTCAGATGACAGTTTATGAACAGAGTGTATTACACACCGGCTGTCACGCCATGTTTAATCACATCCCGAGATTTATTAAATTTTTTCAACCCGAGCTGCATCATCATCATCATCATCACCATCATCAGCAGCAGCAGCATCATCATCACAACTGGATCGTTCTGCTTGAACGCGTAGACGTCTGTGCTCCGAGACGAGCAGCTTCTGTTTGCACAGCCGCAACCAGAGTGTGTGGTGACCTTCCTCAGGAGTGATGGAGAGCCCCACACACACACACACACACACACACACACTCAATCACACCTATGAGGTCTGGGCATCAGTCAACCGATGCCATCGCTTACCTTTGAGGATGATCTGGCCGTGCAGAATGTCTCTGGAGACGATCACCGTGTAGAAGTTCTGGGAGAAACCCGGTCGGCAGGCGGGTTTGAGGGGCTGGCCCGCCTTACTCCCCTGGGGAGGGAAACCAGACGGGCGGTTGAGCGGTCGGCAAATTGACTTTGCGGCCACGCGGGTCACTGATCTGGCCTTTTCAGAACCTCTTAGGTCCTCTCTGGATCACCATTACAGATGTTTCCACGCACGGCGATCGCACGATAAGCGACATAGGACACAAGTCATGACATTAGACATACGTCCTGACTTGTGTCTTAGGTCATGACATTAGACATAAGTCATGACATAAGTCGTGGCATAAGACACACGTCATGACAGAAGACACACGTCATGACAAAAGACACAAGTCGTGACATGAGGGAAGTCATGACATTAGACATACGTCATGACTTGTGTCTTAGGTCATGACATTAGACATATGTCATGACATAAGTCGTGACATAAGACACACGTCATGACAGAAGACACAAGTCGTGACATGAGGGAAGTCATGACATTAGACATACGTCATGACTTGTGTCTTAGGTCATGACATTAGACACAAGTCATGACATAAGTTGTGAGATAAGACACACGTCATGACATAAGTCGTGACATAAGACACAAGGCATGACATAAGGCACAAGTCGCGACATTAGAGAAGTCATGACATTAAACATACATCACGCCTTGTGTCTCAAGTCATGACATTAGACATAAGTCATGCCTTGTGTCTTAGGTTGTGACATAAGACACAAGTCATGACATAAGTCATGACATAATAGAGAATTCGTGACATAAGTCATGACTTATGTCATAAAAGACATAAGTCCTGACATAAAACACAAGTCATGACATAAGACATCATGATGAACCATTAGACGATGGCAAGCAGGTTGGACATAAAAGTCTCCATGCTGACTGCAGGGAGAGAGAGAGAGAGAGAGAGAGAGAGAGAGAGCACAGAGTGTGTGTGCATGTGTGAAAGAGACCGAAGAAAGATGCCAACGGCTTTGCATTTCGCCGGTGATTTATATGCACATTGCCGGCACACGGCTTCCTCCAGCGGGCATTTCATTATTTCATTCCCCGCCGAATACGCCGACATCCATCACATCAACCGGGCTTCTCCTGAAGGATATATAGTTTGCACTTTTGCTGCCTCGTGCAGGCAGCACCGCTCAACAAGCCGCTGCAAACATCTGAGAAATGACGCTGATTTTAGCAGCTTTTTTCCTTTTTTTTTGGTGCACAAGTTTGCAGATAACGTGACGTCAGCTGTCGGTATTTGTGTGTCTTAAACCAGCTGTGTACACGTTGTGGGTCCATGTGTGCGTAACGGCACACCACGCAGGACGAGCAGCCCCTCCACACAACCACCGTCCTCTGCAATCATGCACTGCAGCTGATTCGGGAGGCTGGAGGACAGAGTTGCCTCTGACTTTTCCTCTTCTTCTTCATCTTCTTCTTCTTCTTCTTCTTCTTCTTCTTTCTGCCCCCACAGTAAAGACATCCCTGACCTTAAACGTCGCCGAATCAAGCTCGATGACATGCATCATGTTGCCTTTAGCGCAGCGCTGCGGGGGAAAGTGAGTAAGCGCTCTCTCTCACTCACACACACACACACACACACGCGCTAACATATATGCATACAGAGAGGAGACACTTTTCGGGGGCTCGCGCTGCACAGCCCGGGTGAGTGATGAAGAGCCGCGGCGGTGCAGCGCGGCTTCCACCGGGAGAAGACGCGTAAGAAACGAACTCATCTTACCGAGGAGGCGCCCACAAGTAAGGTGCACGCCAGGATGACGCAGCCGACGTTCATCTTTGCGAACTCGAAGAAGAAGAAAAAGAAGAAGAAGAAGACAAATCTAATAACCAGAGGGAGAGATGAGTCTTTCTTCGCCCCCAAAGACACGTCGGTAATATCCCGGAGAGCTCCTGTCCTCCCTTCGTCTCTGAGCCGAACGACCGTCCCCTACTTGTCTGGCGCAAAAGTGCCGCTGAGGCGAAAAGGAGGAGGGTGGTAGTGGTAGTGTGTGTGTGTGTGGGGGGTGCACTCTGTCCGGAGGAACCCGGTGCCCATTGGATAGCAGCATCACTACAAATCCTCCTCCTATACCGGGCGGCGGAGCGGGCGGGGGGGGGGGGGGGCGGGATAGGCGGCGCGCGCTATCTGCGCCTCAGATGACTACCCCCCCCCCCCCCCCACCCTGCAGGGGTCTGTGGGGAGGAGAGAGAGAAAAGAAAAAGAAAAGAAAGAACGCATTTTCCGGGCTATTTAGATTCATATTGGCCCCATTTAAAATGGAGCCGAGGCGAGTCCGCGCGCGGCGGTGTGAGCGACGCGTCGCCTTCACGTGTCCATCAGCTAACCGGAGTCTATTCCCCCCGCCCCCCTCACCTCACCTCACCTCCCGGTGCCCCTGATCCACGGTTTAAGTACCGGTTATGAGCTTTTTTTTATTAAAGCTGCCCTGATGGACCACTGCGGGATGAGGATGTATATCTGCTCCTAATGAAACATAAGTACATCGAATCTGTCCCTTCGGTTCAATATGTAGCCATTCATATATGTGTTTTAATACTTCTTTCTGATTATTTTCTGGATTATTGCATGCATTTAACTGTTATTGTTAAGTGAGGAGTTTGAGAGTGTGAAGAATGTGAAACTTGTTGAGAGTATTGACTATTTTTTGTTTTGCAGTGATTAAATGACAGGAAGGAACAAAAGAAAGCGCTCACAAAATGAGCAATAAAGTTTCAAGAGACAAGCATCATGCGACCTGCACAGAACAAAAACCTTTCAAGAGCTGACAATAACCACCTGACTGAACAGGAAAGAAAGAGCTGGTACCACAGGAACACTGACAGACAGGGGAAATCAGTTAGGGGGTGAAGAGACACAGAAAACTACAATGGGTGTGATGACAGTGAAAAGGATCAGGAAGGAGGACATGAACATGAGCGAACATCTGTCGGCAGAAGCTCCAGGAAGGGCCAGTCTCTGGACAACAGGACTGGGCCAACTCCTGATGGCTGAGGCTGGTCAACAGGGCCTGTCTCTGGAGGCTCCCAGCTGCCCCTCCAGCCTAGCCTCCCACCTCTTTCTTCAGTCCACAGGACTCGTCCAGCGGGAGTCTACACATAAAAGAAGGGACCTCCACCTTCTACGGACAACCCGTGGAACCTTCCAGGCCCCCACCCCTTCTGGGGAACTTGGAGGCTCTCAGGTTTCGCTGATGGAACAAGTGTTTCAACTCACTGGCGATTCTCCAGGTGGCCTTGTTGAGGCTCTCAAGGTCCTGCGGGGTTGCGTTTCCGTCTGGACACTTGATGAGGACCCACGGAGGGGCTTGCTTGCCTGACTAGAAAAGTTGGAGGAGACTCCGAGCTGGAGGTGGGCCCACAAATTGGAGCTGGAAACTTTTTGAGGCCTACTGAGCGACCTTCTTTTATCTGCGCTTCATCCCCCAAACTCTGAGCGGAGGAGACACCTGACTGGAGTGCCCAATGAACCAACAACGTTCTCACCCGGCTGATGCCAGTGAGTGCCGATGGAACAGAGCCCTAAACGCCAGTTCCCTGGAAAAGGTGAGGAGAATGGAATGGATGGAATTGATGGAGAACAGGAACCTGTGCTCGGGATTGTAGGTGGTGGGCAACCTCACCAGACCCTGGTGGTCTGAGGAGTGATGTGGGCGAGGAGGACGTTCCACCTGTGTCGTTAGTGAGGGTGTGGATTTTGACCGACTGTGTCCATTTGACTGAGGTGATTATCTGATGAACAGGCTGAGGGTGGCACACATGAGTCGACAAACTCTTGACAGGCTGGAAATGATTGTGGTCCCGGAACGGACAAACCTGTGCTGAAGGTCCATGGATCCTGGACGTGATTCATCATGAATGTCATTAGTGCTTTGTTGATGATGAAAGATCATGGGGAAAATCTAGCAACGGTTGATTGATCGATCAACCTGGAATTGAATCGAGGACCCCTGTCAATGACCAATCAAAAGGGGGATGGGGGATAATGGTGTGCCCAGGGGAACTTGGGATGGTCGGCAGCGGCTGGAGCAAGCTCATCTACAAGCAGATGAGGTCTTAGCCACATGAACGGACATCTCGGATCCAGAACTGCCAGTGGAATCTGAACATTGTTGGCCACTGAACATTGACCATCCTGAACATTGTCATGTTCTTACAGGGATGCACAGATGGAGCAAGCCCAGGAACAAACAGCCCCAGTTGAGATTGGATGGCAACTAGCCAACAGAGATTGTTGTGACACTTCGCTCCGAAGGACGAAGAGCCCATTGCCTTTGTGAGGCCACTTTGGACTGGACTTGCCAGGAAAAGGTTCTTTTTTGGTTCTTGGTGGAAGGGACAACCTGCCATGAAAAGTTGGTTGGGAGAATGGAGTGGAAGAATGGTTTGAAGCTTGAAGTGGTTTAAAGAAGAGTGAAATTGAAGGCCTTAAGCTTGTTGTTCCACCTGCCTTTGAAAAGAGTTATGCATTCGGATTGTGTTATACTGTCCAGACTGCTGTCTTCTCTGAACAGTGATCTGTCCAGACTACCTCGGTTGCTCTTTTTACAGCCCACAATTCCTTGTTTTAATTCAATTATTCCGCGTCCTCCGTTTCCAACTTCGCCGTTGTCAACTAGACATGCCTTTTGTCTTCTGCATCTCAGAATCTTGCTGCAGAACGTCCTTCCTCATTCAAGCATCACTCTTCATTGAAATGCATCTCGATGAGGGCTGGGTGCTCTGGGGGGATCTGGGATGAGGGAACTGTGGCATGGGGAAGATGCACTCTGCTAAGGGAGAAAGGATGTAAGGGGAGATAGGAGAGGAGAGAGGAGAGAGAGGAGAGAACAAGAAGCAGACAACAGAACTGAAGAACTAATAAACTTAATAACATTCCTGAAAATTAGCCTAGAATTGAACTACTCTGGTGTTTTTCACGCAATATCACACTGACACTGCACTGACTTTCTTGGATCTCCAGTGAGACTTGATTATCTAAGAAATGCATATGATTGTGTGGAACTCTCACCATGGAACTTGACATCCTTCTGCCTTGACATATATTTCTGGACATCCAGAACATTCATGGTTAATGGACTGGGTTAAAAGTGATGAGATTAAACCGCCTGGGGAGAAAACTAAACAGTCAGAAATTCCACACACTCTCATTCAAAAATTCAACAAAAACCCACATTCACAAAAGCTTGAAAACAAAATCTTTGCATTGCACACAAGTCCAAAATGCACCAATTTTCATGTGTCTAATCTGAGTGTTGAATCCCTTGTTCCCTTTTTCTCATATATTTAACTTATCTACCAAATTGATATGCAAATCCAACTTGTTGATGAATATCTTGGTTGAGTGAAGCAGTTCAAAAGCAGGATGACATGAGTGGCAGATAGCAGTTCTTTACCCGTAATCCGTCTTAGTGGAGAGTGTCTATGATGGTCCACAAGAGACGCTCTTTTCTTTCCCAAAAAATCCTCGATCGTCTGGAGAGATGGAAAAGGAGGATAATCCCTGATTTGAGTGATTTGAGTACTCATTCAGTGTCAAGCTCTCAATGGGAAAATGGGCTCCCGAAAAGCCTCCTGGGAAAAGTCAAAATCTCGGAGATCAATGGCGACAAGGCTTTCTCGACAAGGAACGCTAATTGCAATCCTGGTTTTGTTAGCTCATTTTGTGTAGATGGTAATAGTCAGATCTATAATGATCCCTGCAGAGTAGAGTCAGGGTTGCAATAACAGGTCTTAGTTCTTGCATTGGCCCATCCCATAAAGTCGAACTCTGCCCCTTCAATCCTCTCCTCCCCTATGATCTTCCTGATCAAGCAAGGGGAAAAAATGAAAATTGCTGAGTCGGAAAAAAAAAAATAAAAATGTGCTTGCTCGACTCAAATGGAGGATAGTAAAGCAAGGTATGGGGGCTCAGCAATGGGTAACTGTATCAGGCAAGGCTGCCTCAGCCAATGACTAATTGCAGGAAGAGGATGACTAAGACAGTTTTTTTTTTAGGATGAGATAAGCGGGACAGTTTAGCTTTTTCACAGTCATTAAGCCCATAAGGCTTTCTGACACACCCTGGTCAATGGTCTGGACACTAAAGGTGGTGCGTACCAGGTTTAAGGGAAATCTGTCTCCTGAAGCTCAGGTTGAGGCCCTCCACTTGTTGCTCATGAACACATTTTCCCGATGTTCTGGAAGTTGATTTCCGGCGAGCGCCAGTAGTAGTTGAACCCTCCTCCAGTCATGTAGTCCTTCTTCCTCTCCTCCAGAGAACTGAGCTCTTCGAAGCAAAGTGGGGTTGCGCCCATTTCATGAAAGGTCCGGAAACCTGGACCCTCGAGGGTCCGTGACATGAGCGCGAATCCTCGCTCCGGTTAGGCGAGAGCGAGGAAGAGGAAATCATCCGGGTTCTCGCTCGGTCTCCTGGTTCCTTCGAGTGCGAGATACGATCCGAAAGCAGGGAGCCGATGAGGGATCCAGGATCTTCCATCCTCCCTCTCCTTGCTCTGGTTCCGTAAGTTCCGAAATGAGCTGTCGAAGTCGCCTGGATTCGCTCCGCTGTCCGCTGTCCGCTATCGCAACTACGCTAAACGAAACTCTGACAAATTTGAAACACTCTTCGGTTGAGCTGGTCGATGGCTGTGTCTTCTCTGGCGGCCTCTCCTCAAATCGTGAATCGATGTCAAAATGAAATCTCTCTATCAAGCCACCAATGCCCAGGAGGAAACAGGCTCTTCTGCAGCTAGACCATAGTACAGCAAACTGCCAATGCTCAACATAAAGAGACAATCCCATACCAAAAGCTAAAAAGCCACATGAAAAAAAGTGAAAGCTGGTTGAACAGACCAGATCTCATAATCAAGAGAAAGGCTCTTCAAGGCTCTGAAGATCCGGAAGCTCCGGGGAGAAAAGGGAGGAAACAGGGGTCACTGGGTGATCATTGCAAGGCAATGACAGCTCAGGATGACCTTGCTCAGAGGATCTGTTTGGCTGTGAGTTGATGAAATTTGGCAGTGCAGTTGTTGCAGTTGTTTGTCTAGTTCGTGTCTCTCCTCCTACCCCCTCCTGCCCCTCCCTCTCAACTCCCTTCAGCGACTTTGTTTTTTGTTTTTTTTTTTCCCTGAAAAAAAAATCGTCAATCGCACCGCGAGCCGCGAAGCGAAAGGAGCTTTGGAGTGGGTCCATATGGTTGGGTTTCGTTCTTGGTCAGCCTCAGACACTTAGGGAAGTAGGACCCACTGCACGTAATTCGGAGACAGAGATAATTTATTTGTAAGTACTTTATTTTCGGTTCTGCAGTGACAAATGAAAGCGCGACAAGGATGAAAAAAAAAAAAAAACAAGAGCACAACATAACCCGACCTGATCATGGCAAAGACCAGAGACACTGACAAGGAACAACACGGAACAACAATTTAACAACATGACACAACAAGACACAGGGAGGAAGGGGGGCGGCTGCTGAGCTGATGAGCATAGGAGACAGGTGGTGTGAAAGTGACAAGGGAAATCTGGATGCCTGAAATGGAATGAGCGAATATAATGATGAACCTCTCTAGCATATCTGTCGGTGCACAACAAAACTAGGAACCTGAGATACAGTTTGAGAGTTATAAAACTTTAAAACAATATCCATTAGTCTGATCCATCGACAGTTGCTGTGCCAAAAAAGTGTGAACTGGGCCTTTAACTGGTCTCACAAGTTAATGTTGACATTTCCAAAGCCTCAGATCAGTGGCTTAATTTCCATATCTGAGAGGTCATGACAATCTAATCCCATCAAAAGGAATATGACAGCGTCGCGGTGCCAATCGACGCCGCGCGGCCCTCCCCCGTCAACGCCATTCACACGTTGCCGCTTCCGAACTCTCGCAGTATTGAAAAGCTGTCCCCGTGTCCCCGTTCCCTTTATTCCCGTCGCATTCTTTTCAAAACGGCGTCTTCAAAACAAAAACCGCTCGAGGCCGATAATTTAGAAGCGCTCCTCGTCGAGTGGACCGCCGCAGCTCGCGTGGGCGTTTCTGTCTGGAGGCCAGGATTTGTTTTTTCATTTGTTTGTTTTTTAAGGTCAGCGATATCAATGCTCTCCGCTCGTCTCCCCTCAGGACATCGTGCTGTTGCTTTTTTTTATTACAGGTTAGGCTAGAAGAAGCAGAAAAAAAACAAGGATTCAAAACAGTTCAAAAAAAGGAACGACTCGGACGGATAACGTCACGCCTGCCGTGTCCGTCGCCGCCGTTTCCTCGCGTGGGACCGCGGCGGCCGACAGGAAGGACGCTCGAGGAGGGAAGGAGCGATTGTCTTATTGTCTTATTGTCTTATCGTGCCAAATCCGGCACGTCCTCCGCTGGAACTCCTGCTTCCATATTCTCCTGCTTCCAGAAGAGTCACGGCCATGCGCTCTGAACTCAGACACCTGATTGGCAACGACCAGGGCGTTCCTATAGGATTCAAAGAGAGGGGGGGCTAAGCCCCAAAGGGGGCGTGGCATCACAGGATGTGGACATCCATTGTTTCTGATAGTTCATAGATTGGTTCATGAAGTGATTTTTCTCTGTAGTTTTGCTGCATGTTTGCTTCACTTGAGATCTTTGGAGGGAAATTTCACTCACGATGAAATAACAAGGCTTCGAAAAAGCAAAAAAAACAATGCAGACACACACACATTATTGAGTATCATCATCGTAACATTCTGACTTCAACTGAAGACA
Source organism: Pseudoliparis swirei (assembly GCF_029220125.1). Lineage (NCBI taxonomy): Eukaryota > Metazoa > Chordata > Actinopteri > Perciformes > Liparidae > Pseudoliparis > Pseudoliparis swirei. The sequence continues at coordinate 26,101,218 of NC_079405.1, read as the reverse complement.
AGAGAAGAGAATCAACATCCAGTCCGCTCCTTCGCAATAAAATGTTTAACTTTTTTTTTTTAAGCCTTTTTTTGTAAAGACTCACTAGAGACAGACTTTCAGGGTCAAAGTGATATTTATGCTAATTTGGACACTATCACTGAGATAAAGATGAACTAGTTCAGTGTCAAATATTATAATAATGCAAAGAATAGAGAGATGTCCATGGTTATTTCTTGTATTTCGAATTTGCTCGTTCACACCTAGCCTAGCGACGCCCCTGGTTACGACCGTATCAGTGCATAAAGTGACCGAGGCGGCTTCCAACCACCGCCGCCGCCACACAGTGATGTAGTCACAGGATTATTGTTTCTCTTGAATTACCCGGCTGAAGACTCCCCGCTCAGTAAATCTCCCCGCGTGGCTCGGAGGTATCTGCCAGTTTCGGCACGACAGTAAATGATTCCTCTCGAGTATCGAGCGTTCGCCGATAGTAAAAACAAAAAAACACCATCTGGGTACTCGAAGTGAATCGGTTTAAGGCGGAGATGAATTATTAAACTAATCGTACAAAATGGGTCCCGGTTCTCTTTTTAGACGTCACCGCCGCGACACGCTCTGCTTCCTGTTCGCTTCATGGCCTCCTCACTCACTTCTGTTACTCTGAAGCATCTCCCAATCTATCCTTCTTCTTCTTCTTCTCGTTCTCCTTTTTATTCTTATTATTCCCCTTCTTCTCCTACTCCTTCTTCATCTCCTTCTTCTCGTTCTCCTTTTTATTCCCCTTCTTCTCGTTCTCCTTTTTATTCCCCTTCTTCTCCTTCTTTTCCTACTCCTTCTTTTTCTTCTTCTCCTTCTCCTCCTTCTTCTCCTTCTTCTCCTTCTTCTCCTTCTTGGCTCGGTCTCTACACCACACGCCACATTTATTCAGTGGCAGTGATTTTAATGTATACATTTGGTGTTTTGAGAACTGCAGATTTACAACAGCAAAGTTATTTTTTTATTATTTAATTTATCACCAAAGGCACAAAATGTGTGACGGCTCATTGGGAATTTAATGATGCCGCTTGCATGAATTAGGCCCAACAAGTACTCCATCACTTAGGTCTGATACCAGCATAATTAGGGCAGACATCTGACTTACCAGAGATTTATAGATGGATTCATAGATTAATATTCATCATGTTCTTATTTTCATAATCTACTTTTTGCTCATACGCGCCATTGAAGTGAGACTTGCACATGGCGATCGTGATCACGTGACTCGACATATCAATCGCTCTGATCGGGATGAACTGTCACATTCGGATCCAAGCAACATGTGCACATCAATTATTGTTGTTTCTCATTATAGTTATTGAGGAAAGAGGTTGTAAATTGCAAATGTTATTCATAAGTAATTCATGCAAGCGGCATCATTAAATTGGCCGTTTTAGAAACAGGTTTTGACCCTTCACCCCTATGAAGTCAGACATGTCACATTTATTTATATCTTTATTAAAAAGGACCATGTACAGTTAAAACATAACCGTCACCGTTTGATGCTCTGTCCCAGATTATAGCTATACAGCTAATTTACATCTGTAGTCCCTTAACAGACCATAATAAACATAAAACAATAACAAACAATACAGTATAGACACCAAACAGTATATGTGGTGAGAAGAACACAAAATACCCACAATGCCAAGCTACAGTACAGCACATTAAAAGTAAGTAATGCATACTATTAAAAGTAATTAATAAAAAACAATGAAATTAATTCAAAAGAAAGTCATTAAAAGTGAATTAACTTGATGTAAATGTCAGCACATTCCTTATATATTAATGTAAACTTTGTTCAGCTTCAGGCAGCGTTCTGATCTGAGAGGAACTCGTTACGGTAAAGGGACACGATTTAAGGCTTGATGGTTATGGCTTCTGACTAAAGAAACACGTGTATCATGTTGCTAGGAAACTGAAAAAAAGCAGTGAAGTCTGACCTTTGTTGATCCCCCGACCTCCTTCCTCTGTGGACCTTTTCCGGTCTGGACTTCCTCTTTTGGTCCCATCATAATTATTACTGAGGAAACGTGAGCGTCTCTTGAACATGAACATAAACATATACTGTGGGACTAATAAAGGAGTATCTTACCTTATGTAGCTCAGCGAAAGTTCAGACAGGAAGACATTGGGTACAGCTGGTTCATTCACAAGTCTTGCAGCGATTACGCCATTAGCTGATTGGGGGCGGGCCCGATGAATGAACCAACCATTTAGAGCCAGCCCAGTGGGGTAAGCCTATCACAGCGTCGTTGGTAACGCTTTGAAGTTGTGTTCTCTGCTGCTGTCAGTTGTCGTTTCAGCTCGCGTCAGTTCGACCCTCCTCCACCCCCGGCTCCTCCAATTGGCGTTGCGGCAACGCTTCTTCTCCACCACCACCAGTGTCTGGACTCCATGGGGGGATTCTGCCTGCGCAGATATCAGCATCTCTACCCCTGGTTTATCCTACTTCAGGATGGAGTCCAATCGCCAAAAAGACTTTGCACTATTCCAATATGCTATTGTAATAAATGATTGTTAAACTCTAAATACCCGTCTCTCCTGATTGAAATACCTTTATGTTGTTGTTTTGAGCCACTTGACTGAAATTACTAAACGTATCACTCTTTTTTCTCGGGATGACTCTTCAGAAAAATGATATATTGGAGTATAGGATTCAATCTATTGTCATTGCACAGAGTACAAGTACACAGGCAACGAAATGTATTCTCTGCATTGAACCCTTCCTTAGTTATTAAGGAGCAGTGGGCTGCAGTGATGTGCCCGGGAAGCAACTGGGGGTTCAGTGCCTTGCTCAAGGACACTTCGACTTGCAACTAATGGGATCGAACCGACAACCGTGGGGTTGCAGGACGACCCCCTCACCCCACTGAGCTACAGCCACATTATACTCCAAAATAATATATGGTAGTATATTGGAGTATATGGTAATATATTGGAGTATATGGTAGTATATTGGAGTATATGGCAATATATTGGAGTATATGGTAGTATATTGGAGTATATGGTAGTATATTGGAGTATATGGTAATATATTGGCATATATGGTAATATATTGGAGTATATGGAGTATATTGTAGTATATTGGAGTATATGGTAATATATTGGAGTATATGGTAGTATATTGGAGTATATGGTAGTATATTGGAGTATATGGTAATATATTGGAGTATATGGTAATATATTGGAGTATATGGTAACATATTGGCATATATGGTAATATATTGGAGAATATGGTAGTATATTGGAGTATATGGTAATATATTGGAGTATATGGTAGTATATTGGAGTATATGGTAATATATTGGAGTATATGGTAATATATTGGAGTATATGGTAGTATATTGGAGTATATGGTAGTATATTGGAGTATATGGTAGTATATTGGACTATATGGTAATATATTGGAGTATATGGTAATATATTGGAGTATATGGTAGTATATTGGAGTATAGTTTCTGTAGGTTCCACCAAAAAACATCTGGAGTTCATTGGTTGGTTTTATAATGAGTCATCATATTTTTTAGATATACCCGCCCCCAAAAATGTATATGTAGTTTCTACAAGCAGCAAATGTGTATTCATATTGCACAGCTCCCGAGTGGCCGTAGTCATTATGACAGTATAGCGTAGGAGGAGAGGACATTGTGTAGTGGGGTCAAACACATGACTGGGACCCAGGATACCAGTGTTCATGTTCTGTGTTATTAGCTTATGGAACAAATCCACTTATTTTAACCTAAAACATAATCACACACTGACACAGTATCGTATACTTCATGTCAGAGGGAGGGCACTAAAGATGTAAAAGGTCGTATCAGACGACTCGCTGCATAGTGTAGACCGTCAGAGTTCTAATAAAACACATCTCATCGCGGAAAGGCCAAACTAAATTCGAGGTGTATTTTTAAAAAAGCGAATTAATGTCATCAAATGGCACCGCCGTGGTTATCCTGAATAAAGAATAATGAGAGGCGGATGGATGGAAGTGCTAAACCCGAGCTGAGAGGACGGGAAAATCGTATTTTTCTAAATTTCCACTGGACCAAAGTCGTACGGCGACTCTCAATCCTACAAATTCATGGTTGTTGACTATAACTTATTATATCTCAGTTTGATAAAAACATTTTTTTTTACAGTAGCTGTTTATACACCTTCAAGGAAGAGTTACCTCCTCATCTGTCGTTACTATATTCAAAGCCTGTCGATGAGGTGCTAATGTGTGTGTGTGTGTGTGTGTGTGTGTGTGTGTGTGTGTGTGTGTGTGTAAACCATTTGCCGACAGCCTTCCAGCTCACTCCTCATCACCTCCTGCCGAGCAGATCCAATGAGCTGATGTAGTAACTATCAGGTGGGGCGTCGGCTTGGCGACACACACCTTTTGTGTCCACTCCCAGCGTGGTGGGCGAGGCCACGCCCACTGATGTCATCAACGGTGTGGCGAGGAGAGCGGCGGAAAAACCCTCGCAGGCATGTCCAGAGGTTGCGTGACACCAAAGTCAAATCAGCCGAGCTCTCCAGGGTATCTCGTATTGAGTCTCTCAGACAAAGAGAGAGAGAGATGGAGAAAGAGAGAGAGAGAGAGAGAGAGAGTATCATCTCAAATCCGTCAAAGTGCAAAGATTTTTTGAAATATTTCGAGGCTTTTCAGGTTTTTCAATGCCACGCGCTGCAAAAGGAATGAAGGGAGGTTTGGACCATCTTCCATACGGTGTGAGTAGCACGCTGCAAAAAATATCTAATATTTGTTTTGAGTGTTCTTCTGGCTGTTGTCAGTGTGTGAATATCAAATTGATGCACACGGAGAGAAACTGAAAGGGGTCAAAGGAAGGTGAGCTTCATTAAACTGCAAACTCAGAATCCTCTCAGACTTTCAGGAGCTGCTGTTTATTCTTTCTTTTTCTTTTTTTCCGCCCGCTCCTCCTCCTTATTGAATGAAATGTTGTTGCGTGCTCGACAGAAATGTAAAATGATGACCAGGAGTGAACGTTTATTCAGCACTGGGAGAGGACGTAAAAAACAAAAACAAATGGAAAGCAATTTCACCCATGATCTGATTTCTTTCAATTTCGCTAAGCAGATTAGCTCATATTTCTGTTTCCCGGGGAGCTTCCAACATATTCAGGTGATTCTGTCCCAACAGAGACGAGGCCGTCGGATCCGGCTGACCAGAGGTCACTTGTTTACCAAAAATCTGTTGGATTGAGGTCCAAAAGTAAAGCCACTCAAACTGCGTTCACACCCAAAGCGTTGCAAATATTCTCAAGGCGATACTCGCTTCACAAGGTGTGGTTTATTCACGTCATTCGCTTCATTCGCGCTATAAAGGGGGCGGGGCTTAACTCTGTGGGTTTACTCCGTGGAAACAGTTATCATTTCCCCATCCACCATGTTAAAAATAACCTCTATTTAGTTGTCTACTTGTTGAGGACTTCCCGTAAACGTCGGAACATCCAACGCCCTCGTGTTTGGGTCCATGACGTTAATATCATATTTATATATATTTATACATAACATCACCGACTACGTCTGGATGACTGCCGCTTCCGGCCAGTTGGATTCACCGACGTGAGTCATCTCACCGCTGATTGGCTTTCGCAACTCCGCGTTGGGTGAATCTTTTGGAGAAGTTGAAATATTTCAACTTGAGGCCAATTTTCCGCGTCGTTCTATTTGCTCTATTCGTTATAGTCGCTCTATTTGCTCTATTTGCTATAGTCGCTCTATTTGTTATAGTCCCTCTATTCGTTCTAATCGCTATCGTTTTTCAGTCGCTCTATTCTCTCTAGTCGCTTTAGTCGCTCTATTCGCTCTATTCGTTCTAGTCGCTCTATTCGCTCGAGTCACTTATTCGCTCTCGTCGCTCTATTCGCTCTAGTCAATCTATTCGCTCTAGTCAATCTAGTCGCTCTATTCGTTCTATTCGCTTTAGTTGCTCTAGTCGCTCTATTCGCTCTAGTCATTCTAGTTGCTCTAGTCGTTCTAGTTGCTCTAGTCACTCTATTCGCTCTAGTCACTTATTCGCTCTAGTCGCTCTATTTGCTCTATTCGCTCTAGTCGCTCTATTCACTCTAGTCACTTATTCGCTCTCGTCGCTCTATTCGCTCTAGTCACTTATTCGCTCTATTCGCTCTAGTCACTTATTCGCTCTGTTCGCTCTATTTGCTCTATTCGCTCTAGTCGCTCTATTTTCTCTAGTCCCTCTAGTCGCTCTATTTGCTCTATTCGCTCTAGTCGCTCTATTCGCTCGAGTCACTTATTCGCTCTCGTCGCTCTATTCGCTCTAGTCACTTATTCGCTCTATTTGCTCTATTTGCTCTATTCGCTCTAGTCGCTCTATTCGCTCGAGTCGCTCTAGTCGCTATATACGCTCTAGTCGCTCTATTTGTTCTATTTACTCAATTCGCTATAGTTGCTCTATTTTCTCTATTTGCTCTAGTCGCTCTATTTGTTCTATTTACTCAATTCGCTAAAGTTGCTCTATTTTCTCTATTTGCTCTAGTCACTCTATTCGCTCGAGTTGCTCTATTTGCTCTATTCGCTCTATTTGCTCTATTCGCTCGAGTCGCTCTATTCGCGCCACCCGGCGAAAAATTGCATCAAACGTAAGCATTCTCGCCGTGCATTGACTCAGCACGGGGATCTACTCGCAGCGCGTTTGATGCCACCGCAGCGTCGGCTCCATAATGACCTCAGAGAAGTGTCCATAACCCCGTTCACTGCCACTCCAATACTTCAGATGCCCGATGGGTGCCGGCGGAGGGCGGCGGCGGAGGGCGGCGGCGGAGGGCGGCGGCGGAGGGCGGCACGGAGGGCGACGGCGGATGGCGGCGGGCCGTCGTTTGATCGTCGTCGGAAGCGGAACATCGGAATCCACTGCGCCTAATTAACCCCTCGGTCTGTTTCCACTCGGCAGACGACGTGGGGAGAGGAGAGAAAGAGAAAAGCGTCAGCCACAACATATTTCACAAGCAATTTATTATTCCCACGCTCGGCGTTTGTCACATTAATAGATTTGTTAAGAGATGTCCTCGGAGACAAAGTGCGCCGCGTGCCTCCGACTCGTCCAGAAACACATTTGGGTACTCGTCATTTGGCTTTTTCCAATTATAGTTTTGTGGAGAATCACTCATGCTGCGTGTATATTATGCTTCCAGGCAACTTTCCTTCTCCTTAGTGGATGAAGAACTTCATTTAATGTACCGCGGACACGCGGGAAGATGAATGTCGGGCACCCAAACAAACTTCACAAAGTATTGCGTAACTTCGACGGTACGGAAGGCTCGTGCCGATTGGCCGACCGGACTGTGTCTTGATGATGGTTGAACTTAAAAATAATACTCTCTAGAATCTGAGCCCCGCTGTTCATTAAAGACGTTTCTGGTGGCAGGTGAATTTTTAAAAACCTAATTATTAAACTCCAAAAGGTCTCGTCATCGTGTGTAGAATATAGAATATACACTTTTATTAATCCCCAAGGGGAAATTAGATGAGATTTGTGATGTAGATGAGATTTGTGATATTAAAAGATAAGATAATTAAAATGTTCGAAGGGATCATAACGCTGTGATATAGCCACACCCAGCACAGACTTTTAAAAGTGATGTGGGAATAAATTAAATAAAATAATCGTAATTAATTTTGAAAAAAGAAATTGCGCAACGTATCTGTTGACGATCAGATCATCGCACTCCTTTCTTTCTTTCAATAGTTTTATGTTAAAGTGTTCACAAGTTACACATTGTCTCGTATTACTAGACAACATTTTTTTATTTAAATAATAAACATTACATAACAGAATAACAACCAACTATACGAACAATCAGACAAGCATTGCACTCCTGCGACATCGTCAGACTCATTACGGACCGTTGAACAAATATAAAAAGTGTCAGACCCATAAATATCCTCTTTATTAAACCCGATCCTCCATCTGTCCTATATTGCATTTTGCTAGTAGCGGCTAATATGGGCCCAAAAAAAGGTGTGAGACATATGCAGAGGTAGATGTATAAAACCTTTATCGCTCTGCTCTCAAGGTGGGACTACTTTATTTATGGATGCGCTGTATGTATTATTCAACGGGCGTTGTTTTTGTGTCTGCGTGCGCTGATATGTCAATGTAAAAAAAAAAACATTCTTGGAAAGCTGATGTAGTCTCTGAAGGCACCATAATTACTCTTATTACACACGGCGGCGCTGCATTAGGCAAATTCAGACTCGCTGGAGCAAATAAATGCAAGCGCAGCTTTTTTTTTACACGACTGCATTGTATCGCACCGCATGGCGGGGGGGGGGGGGATGGTAATTAATAAAAGAAGCAATCTTGAGGGGAATTATATTCAATCACGGAAACCCCGCATGTTTTCTCTGTCTCGGATGTGAAAAAGGAAATTCAAAAAATTTCTAAAGAAGAAAAGAAAAAAAATGCAATAACACACAAAACTTGTGGGAATAATTTAGATGCAGAATGCATAAATAGCGGATTAGCCTTGATTTAATTATGTCTGTGTGAAAGCAGAGCCTCTCGCCGTTGAACAAACAGGCAACCGTGAAATTAAGCGGCGCTGCACCCTGAGTGGCGAGGCGGGAGGGGGGGCGGGGGGGGGGGCAACCAGCAGCGTTTAACCAGACTCAAAAGACAGGTACAATAGACTCCTCTCTCTATTGTCTCGTGGAGAATCGGATGTGATTCTCTCTCGCGGGGGGGGGGGGGAATCCGACATCTTTTTTATTGTTTACTTCACAACACCACCCCCTCTGTATTCTCATTTGGACGCGTCCGGTGGTATTTGTACATTTCTCTGTGATGGAAAACGTGATAGAAGCTCCCTGAACCTTTCTATAAATTCAAATGCCGGTTGCAGAGTCGTCTGCATACGCTCATATGCTGCTCCGTACATTTTTCCGGCGGCCTTTGTCTGGCGGTCGGCGCCTTGGCCTTTTGTTGATTTGCTGTAAGCAAACCCTAAAAAACGGCATATGAAAAGCCGCATTACCATAGCAATGAGTCGGTCGCGCCCGGAATACGGTCGCGACGTCCGAGCGACTTCGCTGGAGCGCTGGTGATAAAAAAAGCGGGGGGAAAAACGTGGAAAAAAAATGATTGCGTCACATGATTCAAAGTTCGATTGTGAGTGGAAGAGGCCTGAATGAGAGCAGATGGAGAGAGGGGGGGGGGGGGCGGGGAGATGGGGAGAAATGTGAACTGATTGCAGAGTTATTGTCTGGGCAACGGAAACCAATAAGAGGGGGGGGGGGGGGGCAACAGTAGACGCTCCGGCTACATGATGGGCTGAGCGGCTGATTGGGTTCGCGGGCGGAAAAGAATGGAAGCGAGGGAACGTGGAACCTCCCTTTCATCCACGGCACATCCACTTTCATGACTAACACACCTTTTGAAAAACCAGCAGCACATAATCACACCTGAAGGCCGAGCAGGATGGGAAGAAAATGGCGTCTATTCACCCGGCTGGCGCGGCGTCCGCACAATGCGTTCCCGAGATGTCAGAAGTTTGACTGTTTGATTTATGCTAATGCCGCGCTGCCCCCCCGTTCTCATTGTTGTCCTTGCACTCAAGTCCCCCGTGGTGCTTTTTAGAAAGCCATGTTCTGGTTTTGTTCAAATGCTGGAGCTTAATGGATTCCTCGTGTTCGGGGATATGTGTGTCGCCTCATGTAGCATGCCCCCCCCCCCCACCCACCCCTGCCCCCCACCAGCACAGGCCAGTTAAAAACGATGTGTGGGTGTCATACATCTTATCCCCTATTTGAATTTGCACTGCCTTCTGTGTCTCCTTCCAGATATAGAGATATGAAATATTGACTGCTCTTGTCGTCGTCGTCCCCCCCCCCCCCCCCCCCTCCAGCGACTCCTCTGCTGCCAAAGTGCTGGCGCAGCAAAGTGGAGCGAGAGAATGGAGCGAGAGGGGGTTATATATGGACAGTCACGCACGATTGGGGGGCGGGGGGGATGTAAATTGTGACGGTAGGGAGAGAAGCGGCAGCAAATTACCAGTAAAACATACCAAAAAAGTCACATGGGGGTGCCGTCCAATCAGTGAGAGCCGCAAATAATTGAGAGAATAGTAAAAATGCGGATTGAAATACACACAGAAAAATAATGGTTCTTTAAATGGCGTTGTGGTTCTGCGATGAACCATTTTTTCGTTTGAGTCACCTTTACGGGTTCTTTGAAGAACTATTTAAAGAAATTTGTTCTTTAAAGAACCTTAGTTTGAAAGGTTCTTCGTGGAACCATAAATGGTGCCTTAAAGCAGGGGTCCCCAACCCCCGGGCCGCGGCCCGGTACCGGTCCGCGGCTTGGTTGGAACCGGGCCGCGGAAAGAAAGTGAATAAATAAAGTTTTTTTTTTTTTTTTTTTTATCAGTCGGAAAAAATATCTTATTTTGAAAAAAGACCGGATACACCCGTGTGTAGGTCTGAGCCGCGTTCAGGAGTCTTAAAGTTCGGGTTTATCGCTGCAGGCGAGTCTCACGCGTCGAACCCTCTGCTGGCAGCACATTTCAGTGACAAATAATCTTAAAACATATTCAACCTGCTCAATGAATTCTGTCACTTCAGGGAAATGACAACTGTTTTCAAGTTGGCCGATAAAGTCGCTGCTGTGTGGGCGAGTGAACAGCGGAATATTCTACATGTTTCAGACGTTGACCGGGTGGAAGAGGCTTTTAAATGAGTTTGAGCGGACCCGACTGCAAAAGAATAGACCTGCAACCCATTTGTAAACAAACCCACCCGGTGAATCGAGCCCGTCCGAGCTAGAAAAAAATGTGTTCGAGATGCAAATGACGGTGGCCTGAAGGGACATTTCACACAACAGCTCTGCCTGTTCTAATGACAGCGACCAGAACTCGGTTAGGAGCAGCGGACCAAACACACGTCTGTGTCGCCGTCTCCATCAGCGGCTCGTTGCAGGTCAACAAGCACGGCTCACACTCGGCGTAATGATGAGTTGTAGTTTTGGCACTTTATGCCCTTCGTATAATTGTATGATGTCATATTTATTACGTCATTTATATTGCCGGTCCGTGAAAATAATTTCTGACACGGAACCGGTCCGTGGCTCAAAAAAGGTTGGGGACCACTGCCTTAAAGAACCATTTTTAAGGTTCTTTGAGACACCTTTACATGTTCTTTGAAGAACTCTTTAAAGAAATGTGTTCTTTAAAGAACCCTGGTTTGAAAGGTTCTTCGTGGAACCATAAATGATGCCTTAAAGAACCATTTTTTAAGGTTCTTTGAGACACCTTTATATGTTCCTTGAAGAACTATTTAAAGAAATTTGTTCTTTAAAGAACCTTAGTTTGAAAGGTTCTTCGTGGAACCATAAATGGTGCCTTAAAAAAACCATTGTTGATGGTTCTTTGAGACACCTTTATATGATCTTTGAAGAACTATTTAAAGAAATGTGTTCTTTAAAGAACCCTGGTTTGAAAGGTTCTTCGTGGAACCATAAATGATGTGTCCAGACGCCGTCGTGGTAGCTCCGCGGAGATTGTGCGCTCTTTTAGTTTTTGTGTTTATTTTTAATATTTTCTTTGCCACAAACACATCGGCAATAACAGCATACGAACGCAGCACACTTTTGGACATAAACTTTTGCGCAAAACAAGGGTTTTTGTCCACTTTTTCCATCGATCCAGCGTGGCCGGCAGAGATCATACGAGCGAACCACAACAACAACAGTGGAGCCGCTACTACGGGGAGACGATGAAAACATCGAGGGAAACGAAGCGGAATTCGGAACAGACTGAGAGTTCAAGCCCACCGTCCACCTCTGCCCAGCATCCTTCTTGCTAACGTCCAGTCTCTGGAAAATAAGATGGATGATGTTAGGGCAAGGATCAGATTCCAACGGGACATGAGGGACTGTAACATCTTTTGTCTGACGGAAACATGGCTGACCCCGCTGGTGCCGGATCGAGTCATATGCCCAACCGAGTCCTTCTCTGTTTTCCGTGCAGACAGAACGGAAGAGTCTGGTAAATCTAAGGGTGGAGGGTTTGCTTCATGACTAACAACAAGTGGTGCAACCCCAAGAACATTAAGACTCTTTCTCGTTCCTGCTCGCGAACCTGGAACATCTGGCGATCTCATGCCGTCCATTCTACCTTCCCCGGGAGTTCAGCTCGGTCATCACCACAGCCGTCTACATACCACCACAAGCGGACACCGACGTAGCACTATCGGACCTACATGATGTGTTATGTCGGCATCAGAACAAGTATCCCGCGGCTGTGGTGGTGGCTGGGGACTTTAATAGGACAAACCTAAAAAAAGTCATGCCGAACTTTCACCAGCACATTACGTGTGCTACCAGAGGGGAAAGAACGTTGGACCACTGCTATACGCCATTCAAGAGAGGCTACAAGGCTGTCTCTCTCCCTCCGTTCGGCAAATCGGACCATGCCGCCATTTTCCTGCTACCGGAGTACCAACAAAAGATAGCACGGGAAGCGATAGTGACGAGGGACGTAAGCGGTGGTCTGACCAATCAGAGGCTGAGCTACAGGCGCTCTGCGTGTCGTCGACTGGGACATGATCCAATCCAGTTCCAGTGACGCCAGCGAGTTTTGGACGTAGCAATGAGCCTCATAGCAACGCTAGCGGACACCATCGTCCCCACGGTAAAAGTTAGGGTCTTTCCTAACCAAAAGCCGTGGGTTGATAGATCCATCCGTGAAGCTGTGAACGCCCGTACTGCTGCCTATAACTCCGGTCTTGTATCCGGCAACATGGATGAGTACAAGGCAGCGGTCTATGGACTGAGGAGGGCGGTGAAGGAGGCCAAGAGGAGGTACCGAGACAGAGTGGAATCACAGATGGAGCAGCGCGACACCAGGCGCCTATGGCAGGGGCTACGGACTATCACAGACTACCAGAGCAGACCCGCGCAATGGTGAGAGCCGACGCAGCCCTAGCGGACGACCTGAACGCATTTTATGCACGGTTTGAGACTAGCAACAACAGCGCTAGCTCGCCGCTAACAACAACACCGTTAAGCGTAGCCGAGGTGAGTTCTACCGCTGGGGATGAACACACACTCTCTGTGACCGAGCACAGTGTGAGGAGGGCTCTGTTGAGGGTGAACACCAGGAAAGCTGCAGGTCCAGATGGCATATCTGGGCGAGTACTGAAGACCTGTGCTAACCAGCTAGCTCCAGTGTTCACCACAATATTCAACCTCTCCTGGCTGAGTCCGTGGTCCCCGCCTGCTTCAAGAGATCCACTATTGTCCCTGTGCCCAAGAATGCTTCTCCAGCATGTATGAATGACTACCGACCGGTGGCCCTCACCTCGGTGGTCATGAAATGCTTTGAGAGGCTGATAAAGGACTACATCTGCGCCTTCCTCCCTTCCTCCATGGACCCGCTGCAGTTTGCTTATCGCCCAAACAGATCCACGGATGATGCTGTCTCCCAGGTACTGCACACCACACTCTCTCATCTGGACAGCCAGAGGGGGCTATGTGAGACTGCTGTTCATTGATTATAGTTCAGCTTTCAACACCATAGTCCCTCCAGACTGGCGGCAAGCTGATTGAGCTGGGACTGTACACCCCCTGTGTGCTTGGATCCTGGACTTCCTGACCGCCAGGCCACAGGTGGTCAGGGTGGGCAGACACACCTCAAACCCCTCACCCTGAACACAGGATCCCCCCAGGGTTGCGAGCTCAGCCCCGTACTGTACTCCCTGTACACACATGACTCTGTGGCCAGGTTCAGCTCCAACACCATCATCAAGTTTGCGGATGACACAGTGGTGGTGGGCCTGATCTCCGACAACGACGAGAAGGCCTACCTGGAGGAAGTTGCTGATCTGTCACTCTGGTGCCAGGACAACAGCCTCCTCATGAATGTCACCAAAACTAAGGAGCTGATTGTGGACTTTAGGAGGGTACAACAACAGAGGACGTACTCACCACTGGGGATTAACGGGACTACTGTGGAGAGGGTGAGCGGGTATAAATACCTGGGAGTCCACATCACCGAGGATCTGACATGGTCAACGAACACAGACACTCTGGTGAGAAAGGCAAGGCAGCGCCTCTACCACCTCAGGCAGCTGAGGAAATTTAAAGTTTCCCAGAGGATCCTTCAGTCCTTCTACTCTGGAGCTGTAGAGAGCGTCCTGACAGGAAGCATCACAGCCTGGTTTGGCAACTGCTCCGCTCAGGACAGGAAGGCTCTGCAGAGAGTAGTGCGTTCGGCTGAACGCACTATTGAACTACACTCCCACCCTGCAGGACTTGTACACCAGGAGGTGCAGAACCAGAGCCGGCAGGATCATGAAGGATCCTCACCACCCCAACAACAGACTGTTTCAGCTGCTGCGGTCAGGCAGGCGCCTCCGTAGTCACGCTGCAAGAACAGAGAGACTGAGACGGAGTTTCTTTCCTCAGGCCATCAGGATTGTGAACTCCGACCTCACCAGGACCCCCACATAGACCCACACAACTGCCCCTCTTAGGCACACACACACACACACACACACTTACTGTAAACATTGTGTTGTTTTTTTTATTGTAAATAGTGTGTACTTGTTGCCCTTGCACATTCCTGCTGAGCATTGCCACTTTCATTTCACTGCACACCCTGTGTGTGTATGTGACAAATAAAACATCTTGAATCTTGATCTTGAAAGAATAATTTTTTAAGGTTCTTTGAAGAACTATTTAAGGAAATGGTTCTTTAAAGAACCCTGGTTTGACAGATTCTTCGTGGAACCATAAATGGTACCTTAAAGAACCATTTTTTAAGGTTCTTTGAGACACCTTTATATGTTCTTTGAAGAACTATTTAAAGAAATTTGTTCTCTAAAGAACCCTGGTTTTAAAGCTCCTTTGTGGAACCAGAAATGGTTCTTCTATGGCATCACTCTGAAGAACCATTTTCGGTTCCAGATGGCACCTTAATTTTTTGTGTGAAAGCGAATGCCGAGAGAAAGAGGAAAAAGTTAGACATCTTCGGAAAAAAGGGGACATTAGAAAGTCTCCGCGGCGATGTGTGTGAGTGTGTGCGATGTGTGTGAGTGTGTGAGTGTGTGAGTGTGTGTGAGTGTGTGCGATGTGCGACAAGACAGCTGATTGTGCAGTAAGTGGTAATTATACACCGGGGCTGCAGTCTGCCTGCTGAGTGACAAATAGTCTGCTGGCTGCTGTACGCTTGCCTGTCTCTCCATCTCTGGAGCGCACGGAGGGAAGCAGCAGCGACCGGGTTTAAAAATGAATGAATGAAGAAAAAAACGCTCCTCGGTCTGTCATTACGATGTTCTCGGTGCGGAACATTGGGCTGCTTCTTCTTATCTGAGGCTTTTGTTTCCAATTGAAAAACATAAAGAGGACAAAGGTGGACGAGCTCCCGGGGGCGCGGGCCGTGACGGTGACAGGACGTTCACACATCGACTGCGGCTCCTCGTATGAGAACGTGAATAGAGCAGCAAAAAAAAAAATAGAAAGATAAAGAAAGATGTGAGAAACGATACACATCATCCGGGAAGAGAAACCGTCGACGGAGCTCGGCAGAAACGTTTCGCCGGCATCAGCTTCTGGTCTCTGAAACGTAATATGTACCGTAATATGTACCGTGTTACCCCCCCTTGTGTTTCCAATCGATCGACCACGATGCAGTTAGATGTCGTTTTAATGATAAGGAAGAATAAAAGCGTTATTACGGGAACCGGGAAAAAGAAAAAAAAGGGTTAAATAAGTTTATTGTTTAATATGTTTTATGGGTTAAGGTGTCCCGCCTTCACGTCCTGGTGTTCTAAATACCAACATGGCCGCCGCTCTTCACAGATCCGTCACGAAGAAATCCAGCTTGCTTGTTCCTCCGTTCTCTGCTTTTAAAATTTAGTTTTTTCAGGACTTTTTGGAGCCGACTTCCACCTCAGATTCTTTCGACTCTCCAGATTTGAAGTCTTTCAATTCAATTCAGTATATTTTATATCGCCCATTATCACAAAATACAAACTTGCCTCAGAGGGCTTTACAATCTGTACACATACGACATCCTCTGACCTTTGACCTCACATCGGATCAGGAAAAACTCCAAAGAGATGAAAAAAAAAGCTTTCATGGTGGAAAAAAGGTAAGAAACCTTCAGGGGAGAAACAGAGGAGGATCCCTCTCCAGGATGGACAGAAGAATAGACGTCATGTGACCAGAAGGAAGCATGACAGAGTTACATAAACATTCAATGCATATGACAGACATTATGAATAATTAGTAGTAATGGATCATGATTCAGAGTTTGATTGTTGGGTCCCTCAAGTGGCCCCAACAAGAGCTGGTCCATCGACTCTAGAAGAAGAAGAAGACCTCCAGTCCGTCTGGATTCTGCTCAGACACCAAAATGCGGGCTCGATGGTGTTTTGAGCCCTCACCGGCGCCTTCCAGGCAGCCGCTGAGGTTGAAATAACATTACCACAACATTAGCCGGCCCAAAAATAGCTACGTACCTTTGAAATTGTTGAACCAAGTGGGTTAAATGCGCTCCAAATGCGCTCCAAGTGGGTTTGGCTCCAAATGCGCGGGTTTGAATATGCAATGCGCTCCAAAAAGTGGATTTGAATATGCGCTCCGCTCCAAGTGGGGGTAGCGCATTGATTGGATCAGAGTTTTGGGGGGCGGGACCACCTTCCGGCGCCTTCCAGGCAGGGCTCAAAACACCATCGAGCAAAATGCGGGCGGTAAATACCACGAGATATATTTTTATTACGGGGTTCGTGTTGCGATGTTTGCTGCATGTTTTATCAGCACTCACACAGCTGGTTAAGTTCCTTTCGAAAAAATGTCTCATATTATTCCCTCAACGTCACGCCAAATGGTATCAAATGCTGATATTTACGAGTCTAGAGTCATAAACGACATTAGCGGTCCAACGTTAGCCGCTCCCAGCGGGCGGCTTCACTTCCGTGTTTAATAATGTGCAGTTTATTACACAGAGCGTTAAAACTATGAATTACGATGTGATTTTATATGGAAACCCCAATAAATCTTCAGTCGTCTGAGCGGAATTCAGAAGAATGTGAATTTTTGTGATGAAATAATAACAGTAATCCGACAAGACATCACGGCGTCGGTTGCTCAACAAAAGGTTGTGTTCTGCCCCGTGGCTCGGAGGCGCCGGGCAGAATAGAGCCCAGACTGTTCTGCATCGGGACACGTGGAGAACAAATCACGTCTTATCGCGAAACATCTTTGTGCCTCCGTAATGTGTTCATTATTAATTCAGCAGATGAGCGTTTTAGCCCTCGTGGAGCCTGAATTATATTCATTCTGTTGTTTGGAGATTGTTGTTGTGAGGCAGATGTAAGAAAACATCACAACCTGGAGGAGACGGCTTATCAGGGGAAACACCTGGGCGTCTACGATGAAACACAGAAATCATTGGTAGCCTACGAGTTGAATCACATTCTCAGGCAACCAGAGGAATTAATAAACTAAAATCTTCACTGTTGCTGTCCGGTCGTGTCCATTTATATATATGTATCCCTTTTTCCTTTAATAAGATAAATAAAAAACTATAATCCAGGCATTAAGCACATCTATGGAGGTTGTTCAAGCATGTTTGCGAGCGCCGCGCTAGCCGCGGTGTCACGAACCCCCGTGTCACGAATATTATATGAGGATTATTTCATAGTGTGGAAATAAAGTGACGTTTACTGACGATAATTATTGGCCAATATGCAGTCAAACGTGCGATCGGGAAATTATTATCTCTGGAAAACAACAAATCAATTTTGTATAATACGTCAGAACAACGTTTCCTTTCACTTACATTCAGGCTCTGTTCAATGAAAGTAAATTATAGCGTTATGAGCCTTAATATGTAGCGACTTTTTAACTTCATAACAACACAAATAGATATTAGAGAAGAATTATGAGGTTTTTTAAAATATATATAAGCAAGCACAGTATGATACATAATTAAAACTACGAATATCAAGATTTGTTTCAATTAATAAAAATGCTAACTTTTTGTCCTTATCATTAAAATGGTGTATTTTTATGAATAAAAAGACTAAAAGCATAACATTTAGAATGTGTGATGGTTTGTGAAAGCGATCTGGAGCCTTGTAGATGTAATCTATCTCTATAATCTGCTATAATCCAACCATAAAGGGATCTGGATCAACCAATATGGATTAATTAGGATCAGTGGCCCAAAAAAACTTGATCAGCGATCTATCAAATATTAATATTCGCTTCCTTTTTTCTTCCGTGCTGATCCGATCTCTGAGTTTTAAGACCCTCGCCATGGGGGAGCATTCTTTCATCCAGTGTCTGCAGTCACCGACTCTCACTCCTCCTGTCAAGTGCTCAAAGAAAGACTCCTTCGGACCGCCGTCGGGGGGTTCAGGCTCTGCAGGTGGCCTCGGCCCCCTGACAGCCGACTCAGCCCGTCCATTTCATAGTGAAGATGTCACGAGGGTATTTTTCCCCTTCCAACGTCACCCTGTCTCTTTAAGAGAGTATCGCGATACTCTCTTAAAGAGACAGGCCCTCCTTTTGCTAACATACGGTGCACAGTATTTATAGTGCGCCCAGACATTTCCATCTGAAATAGATGCACCATATCACCAAGGAAACACTTTACTTCTTTATTACTTTTAATAATAACTTTATTTATGTGGCACCTTTAAAAAACTGAGTTTACAAAGAGATTTAAGGAGATTCAATGCAAAAAAAATGGAATAGAAAAAGACAAATACAAAATAAAGAACAACAGAGAAACTAAATTAGGAGAACCCAAAAACTGCACTAAAAGGACGACGTCACTTCAAAGCATTTCTATAAAAATGGGTTTTAAGAAGTGATTTCAAAAGAAGTCATGAAGACGTACGATTGGCTGACGATGCGTCACATTGGATAGACGTGGACGTGAAAGGCAAACCGACAGCCGTCATCACAAAGGTGTGAGTAATGGCATAATGATCGTCCCAGGTAATCGGTATAGCCCCCCTAGCCCCCCTTTATTTGCATCAGTATAATGTCAAAAGCTGGTAATAAAGAATGCGATCATTAAGTTTTATTCCTTCTCCGTCATTAACTAATCAGACACCCACACCTGTTCCCTACGCGTCCTGTGAGCATGCGTGTTGTATAGCAGGACAAAGGAGGCAGCTGCAGGAAACATCCGTGGAAAGAGTTTTTAATGAAGAAAAAGACTAAAATTATAACATTTAGAACGTGTGATGGTTTACACTGACTGGGGATTTTAGGGATGGTGGCAAAATAAATAGTCTGGAACCATGTAGCTATAGTCTATCTCTATAATCTGCTATTATCAAACTATAAAAGGGGATATGTATCTGCCAATATGGATCAGCTGCCCAAAAAAACATGATATGGGATCTATCAAATATAAATATTTGCAGCATGGTGACGCCGCTCTTTTTTGTGTTTGGCGTGAGAAATGTGATTTGTTTTTTGGGGTGTATATGTGTGTTTGTAGGTATGTATGTGTGTGCATGTGTATGTATGTATGTATGTATGCATATATATATATATATATAATTGTGTCCTGTTTTGTGTGTGCATGTATGTGTATGTATATACTATATTCTGTATATACATATATATATATGTATATATATTCATATATATATATGTATGTGTGTGAATGTATGTATGCATATATGTATATATGGGTGTTTATATATTTTTATGTTTGTGTCAAAAAAAAGTGACAAAAAAAGAAATGTGATTTTATAAAATCATTTATTTTGAGGTTCATGCTACATAAGTCTACACATAATGATACGACTCAATAATGACGGAATATAGCCTCTTTTTTGTGTGCAACCTTACCAATTGGATAAGAACATGAATACAAACAGTTTATTCATGTTAAGTATGATAGTAGACTTCTGGATTGTAATTTGAAGAGGGAGAAAACATCCAAACCAGAAACAATAGTTTAATTTAATGACGTCACAAGAATAAGAAAAAAATAATTTAAAGCCGATAATACCAAATGATGCATTTTAGGGGGGCTGAAACAGGCCTAGCTCGTGAGGTTAGCTCGTTAGCATGTGAGGTGGTCCGAACTTTTGGGAGGACCAGGTTCTGTGCCGACGACACGGAACCGGAGGAGGATTATTTTTGTTCCCGTCTCCGTGCATCCGGCGCCGGACCATCTTCATGACGCGGGCTGGTGTGTGACCCGCTGTCAGGTGTTTACACAGACATCACTTCATTAGCCGCGGATGACGCCGGGGGCGGCACACGAGGGGGCCTCCTCGCCATCTGCTCCCCGAGCCCTCGCCAAGGTTAAATATTCACTTGGCGGAGGCGGCGTTGACGGTGCACGATGTGTAAGCAACGATGGATGGAAAAGAAGAAAAAAAGGTTACGGTGGAGAACAGTAATGAATGTGGGGAGGTGTGTGGGGGGGGGGGCAATGTTTCAAAAGACGTTTAATGGACATGGGGGGGGGGGGGGGAGGTGGGGGGGGGGGGTCTACAAAATAATCAAGACGGTTCTGCGAGAGAACGAAAGAGCATTAGTGGCGTAACCACTCACCGGAAGGAGAGTTAGAAAACACTTAAGCGAAGGGTGATTGAGTTTTGTGTTTTTAAACCAACGGTGGCACACACACACTTACACACACTTACACACACTTACACACACTTGCGATACGCGTGCGGCCCAAAGGCCCTGTGCTGCTGGATGCGTGCGGACGTCGTGATCTCTACACAGCCCCCCCCCCCCACACCGCGGGGTCATGATGCAAAAAAAATTTGAGAATATAGCTCTGAAAATAAAATTCTGTGTGTCTTCACTCTTCATATTATGGAGGATGCACTGAAATAATGGATTGAGAAATTGCATGTGTGTGTGTGTGTGTGGGGGGGGGGGGGGTCTTTACATTAGTTTTATGGTGAATTGCTAACAAATGCAATATGTGAAGAGGCGCTCTCAAAACAGTGATAACTGAGAAGTGCTTTAGGGGGGAGACAAATACACCCCTCCCCCTCCTCCTCTTCCTCCTCCTCATCCTCCTCCTCTCCAACCGCACCGCATCCGTCTTGTTCATGGCCGCCTTCGAGCGCACACCTTTGTGCACCGAGAGCCTCTCCTCCTGCTCTGAATGAACCGGATCGCACATTCAAGGCCGTTATGTTTTAGGGGTGAGGAAGATCAAACATCACATCACCGTACGGCTGATTTAGAGCCCGTTAACCGTCGCTCACGGACACTGAAGGAGCCAAGCACTTTTTGTTTCTCTCTCTCAATCTCTCTCTCTCTCTAGACGGACTGTATTGAATCATAACGTCTAAATTTCAGCTGTCATCTCGGCCCTCATTAGGAAGACTTCCATGGCAACCGTCTCATCGTGCTCTGGAAAAAGTGTGTGTGTGTGTGTGTGAGTGTGTGTGTGTGTGTGAAGGGGACACACTGTCTCTGTCTGTGTGTATGTATGTGTGTGTATTTGTACCAATAAGTACCTGTGTGTGTTGCATGCACCGGTGATCTGCTGATCTCCCGACCGATATCAAATTTAAACGAAAAAACAATAACAGCCGAGGGAAGAGTCTGAATCCAGAGCGGGGAAAAAAAGAAAAAAGGAAAAGAGATGCGTGAAAAGGCGGAAACCGGATGTGTGAGAGCTGAGAGGACGTGAGGGCCACAGGCCGCTGCTTCAGAGACTCTCCTGCTGGGGGGGGGGGGGGGGGGGTCTGGAACCGGGACTCAGTTATCTCATCCGACTGGAGCACTTCAGCAAGAACCTGGATGCACACAGAAACATGAAGCTGCCATCTGGAACCGAAAACGGTTCTTCAGAGTGACGCCATAGAAGAACCATTTCTGGTTCCACAAAGAACATTTCAAACCAGGGTTCTTTAGGGAACCATTTCCTGAAAGAGTTCTTCAAAGAACCTTTAAAGGTGTCTCAACGATCCTTCAAAATGGTTCTTGAATCGGTGATGGTTCTTCGTAACTTCTTCGAACCACAAAGCCTTTTAAAGAACCATTTAACAACCATCATTCTTCTGTTTGTACTCTCTTTGTGTGTGTGTGTGTGTGTGTGTGTGTGTTTGTGTGTGTGTATGTGGGGGGGGGGGGGTCTAATGCAGCAAAGAATGCACAGATTTTCCCTTTTCGATGAACGCGGTAGGGTCAACACTTCTTCTCCAAACCTTGACTGTCACTCACATTAGTTTATTGACCAGAAATATATATATATATATATATATATATATTTATTTATTTTTATATATAATATCTCTTTTTATAAGAGCTTCTCAACGAGGGGCAACGGGTGAGACATTTTCGCGCCGCACTTGAACATGAAAAATACCTTTTATCCTTTTACACCTTGAGAGTTTATTCCATATTACAGTCCTCACCATCAGTACAAGACAACACCCACACACAGACACACACACACCCACACACAGAAACACACACACACACACACACACACACAGACAGAACCAGGCCGGCTTTAAAGAGTGTGAGAAAAAAAAGAGGAAAGCGACCGTGTTTGACGTGATATCCCCCCACACACACTCTCCCAGCCCCCCAAACAGGAAGGGGGGGTTTGGAGCGGCGGGGTCCGGGGTCAGGGGAGCAGAGAGAAGAGGAAAACGAGTGGAGACAGCCAGTGACTCTCTGCGGTGAGCCGGTGACTCTGCCCGGGCCACCTGTCAGGCCCGGTTTGCTGGCTGTCAGGCAGCAGGTTGGGGACGGGACCGGGGAGGGGGGGGGGGGGGCAGGGGAGGGGGAGGGGGGGATGGTTTATGCAGATCTATGTCAAGTCAGGAGAGATCGCTATCGCTGGGACTTCCTCCGCGTGGAATGCAGCAGCTGGCGATGGGAACAATGTGTGTCACAATGAGAACGCGCAACTTTGCAACTTTCGCCATAAAAGACGTGAAAGATTATTAAAAACAGACGAATTCTGCAAATGAAAAGGAAGATGTTCTTTATTTTTACAGCACATGTCAAGTAAAAAGAAAGTTCCATGTTCTGAGATTATAACATTGAGAAATAAAGGCCATTAAAAAAAATGTTATTTCCAAAACTGATTAATCTGCTTAAATCTGATTGAACTTTTGGTTTGATATGAATGGAAAAAAGAAAAAAAAAACAAGGCTGACAATTTGCTCGTTTTGTCTGATATCCCATAGAAATACATCGGTTGATACCTTTAGAGGTACAATGATCGTCTTTGTGTCCTTTTCTGACATAATTCTGATTCATTGAAGTTTATTACATCATCATAACAGCCTGAATGTGTCATCGAGAGGAGCTCCACCATGTACTGAACTTCTAGCAGTGTGATTGTCCTCCTTCTGGTTTTTAGGGTCAATGCATTCGCTCCCCACTTCATGAAATCCATCCCATCATGGTCACCCGGGGGTGGTGGTGGTGGGGGGGAGGGGGGCGGGTGAGAGACGGTGTCGAAATCTGACACGTTGTATTCTGTTTGAGGATTACATCAATCCTCCGAGCCGGTTCTCCTCCACATACGGGAGATAAATATTGAACAGTCAAGCCATGCGGAGCGAGAGGGGGAAGACACACGCACACACACACACACACACACAAACACACACACACACACTCACATAAACAATAAACAACACGCAGAGAGAAGTACAAACTTGGTACACTTCAGTGAGGCGCGCGCACACACACACACGCACATGCAGGCGCACATACACACACATAGACACACACGCACACATACTCACACATAGACAGAAGTACAAACTTGGTACACTTCAGTGAGGCAGGCACACATACACACACACACACATAGACACACACACACATACACACACACCCACACACACATACTCACACATAGACAGAAACTTGGTACACTTCAGTGAGGCAGGCACACACACACATACACACACATACTCACGCACAGACAGAAGTACAAACTTGGTACACTTCAGTGAGGCGCGCACACACACACACACTCCTCACACACACAAACACACAATCACACAAACACACACTCACACACACACTCTTTACACACTAGTGCCGTGGATGAAAGGCGATATCAGGCCCTGTGTGCAGCAAGGTGAGGTAGGGGACATACTGTCAGGGTTCTTTCACACCACAGACCTGACAACACCACGGGCTGAGGAGGGAGACAGCTTCTCCCCCATGCACGCTCCGGCTCTTTCTTTTTCTCCTTTTCTTTTTCTTTTTCCTCCTCTCCTCTCTTCTCCTCTCCTCCTCCTCCTCCTCTCTCCTCCTTGCACGCCACTCCACAACACTCAGAATCCCTGACCTCTGTGGTGTGAAATGGAGGGCCGGGGAGGGAAGCAGGGGCGGCAGGATGAGTGGGTGTGTGTTTTTGTGTGCGTGTGTGTGTGTGTGCGTGTGTGTTTGTGTGTGTGTGTGTGTGTGTGTGTGTGCGTGTGTGTGTGTGTTTTTGTGTGTGTGTGTGTGTGTGTGTGCGTGTGTGTGTGTGTGTGCGTGTGTGCAAAGCAAAGCGAGAGAGCTGTCAGAAGAATGCATCCAGGGCGCCCTCGACAAGACGGAAGTTTCCGATGCGAAGCCCTCATCACGGAGGCGGAGCACCAGGGGCCCACGTCTCAATCCGAGGGTGTGTGTGCGTGTGTGTGTGTGTGTGTGTTTGGGGGGGGGCGCACATCTGGGGACACATTGGAACGGCCAGCTTAATTCTACTTCCGTGGACACGAAGAAAAAACAGTGACACGCTGTCATTGACATGTTGTGTCTGGGAACTTTTGTATTCCTTTTTATATATTTCTTTATTCCAGACTCATGTGTCCATAAAACAACAAACACAAATACAACAACAATATATAAAAATACAATACAAGACAATACGAGGACACAGGTCCGATCACTGCAGCTAAAAAGTCTCTACATCTTCCGCCGGAGACTGAAAACACACCTTTTCCGACTATATCTGGATTAAAACACAGATTAGCACTTCAGTGGCACTTAAATAGCTCTTATTGTGGTACTTTAGTAGTTCGACTATGTTGAGGAAATGTTACTTCCTGTATTCTTGTTGTTCTTAGTTTGTACTCTAGGTTGAAATGCACTTATTGTAAGTCGCTTTGGATAAAAGCGTCTGCTAAATGACATGTAATGTAATGTAATGTAAAAAGTCACTCGTGGTTAAAAAACATGCAAACACGTGTTCCATTGCTTCCAGAAACAAGACAGATACCTGGTATCACTCAGTGCCGGGTCAGCCAAGGCTTTTAGAACTAACTTCTCTGAAACACTCAATCAACATTTCAATGTATATATAAAATTCCTCAAAACAGCATGAAAAGTGAGAACATTCCGGGTCACAAACATCTGACTTGCACTTGTCCATCTCGGAAGCCTGAGACTCCGCCCACTCCTCCTCTCTAGACCTCCATCTGCCTGATGGATCGTGGAATATGCCGACTACCAACTATTCATACACTCTGTCGTATTCATTGATTGTGTTGTTACTGTGTTTTAATTTGTGTGTCATGATTCCTTCTAGTCACATGACGTCTATTACACCTGTCCATCCTGGAGAGGGATCCTCCTCTTTTGCTCTCCTGAAGGTTTCTTCCCTTTTTTTCCTTGTGAAGGGTTGTTTGGGAGTTGTTCCTGATCCGATGTGAGGTCAAAGGTCAGGGATGTCTATGTGTACGGATTGTAAAACACTCTGAGACACATTTTTTATTTGTGAAAATGGGCTATACAAATAAACTGAATTGAATGAAGGATCCAGACTTGAATAAACCCAGAGTCAGCTCCTACACAGGAAGATGGAGCGGTCTCTTTATTACGAAGGCAACACTCCTACCTGAATACGTGTTCATGTTTTTCCATAAACGTCCTATTTTTGTGGAAAAACAGCTCATCATCTCCTTCTCCTGAAAAGAAACTCATTGTTTTGCTGCAAAGATGCAAAGCTGCCCCAAAAGTAAAGACTTCATTATTAACTTTGGAATAAAAAGACTGACTAACACTTAACCGTTTCATATCTGCAGATAATTAGATCGACGGACTTAAATAACTTGATTTATACTGTGAGACAAATTTGTAATTTGTGAAAATGGGCTATACAAATAACCTGAATTGAAAAACTGAATTGAACTGAATTGAATTGAATTGAGCAGGATCCTGAACGCATCATTAAATGCCACCTGAATCTTTTTCATTGTTCCTTTACTGTAACTGCACCACAGGTGGGCTGCATACAGAGGAGCACAGTAGGCTCTAAACAGAGTTTTAACGTCTTCTGTACACATATGAAATTGACGTGCCAGCACGTTGGCTTGTGCATAAAGTTTGCACATGTTTTTAATCGGATGTGAAGTAGAAACTGTACTGTGGGGGTTCCGGTTAGTCGTGATTAATGGCAGCCAATCAGAGGTGGCGACCGCACACAGACGTTCATAACCCCGCTGACAGCGTAGAAAAATTATTCAGTAATTTTAACAGAGTGTAGTGCAAGTGTTTCAACATGAACGCAATCCACTAGCTGGATAATATCGTACTCTCTGGACTCTCTGGAAGTTCTTCATCCAGGTGATGAGCACCTTTAAAAGATGCCGGCGTTTTTGCTTCTTCTATTCAAACACCCTTCGACATCGGAGCAACGGGGAACACTCGGTAAAAACTGGGCTGTGGGGTTCGTTTGTGCATAAATGTCGAAGATTGCCGCGACGATTAGTCCATTTAGTCGTGATTAATGGCATCCAATCAGGCGCAGGCTAGCCTCACACCACCCAGGGGTGTCCGCGGAAATCATTTTCACATCGTTAAAAAATGGATACTCACTCTCTTCCCGGAGCTCGGCCATGGCTTCCCCCCCCCCCCGTACATCCGACCTAATCAAGTACATAAGATGATGAATATGGAGCCGGGGTCATGTGACTTGACGATCGGGTTTTATGCCGTCCCTCTCTTCCTGCGTTGCGCCAAAAAAAAAAGAAGATGGCTAATGGGCATTGAGTTATGGCGATAATAACCCAGCTTCCTCACAATCAGGTGATCAATTCAATCTTCTGTCACTTGGCCCCGATGAGCGCTCCGTCTTCGTCCCCCACAGGGGGGCGGTAATTGAAGGTTTTCCGCGACTATTGACTTACGTTGGGTAAACATCTGTTCTTTAATATTCTTCGTGGAGTGCATCCATTAATTAGAATTGTGCCCAGTTAACAGACTACACATTCGGATATGGGGGTGTGGGGGGGGGGGGGTATATCGGGATTAGGTTTGCTCTCTGATGAATGAGATGCCGGCCTCCCCCCTCGACATCAATCGGCCATTAATTTTTATTTTCCGACTGCACCGCTTCCCTCCGTCGCTCGGTAATATTCTTCGGCGGTATTATTCAGATGCGTAGAAGTCGGAGCTTGCAGCAAAAGGTGATATTGTATTACCAAAACAATCACGAAAAAAAACACCTTAGCACAACGCGATGCCATTTGTTAAGCCCGGAGGAAACTCTCGAGGGTTGGATTTCCATTGACCGCCCACGCGCTCTGCCTTTTCTCTTTGCCACGCTGCCCCCTTCGGAGACCCTCCGTGGTTCTGTGGGTAATGGTTGTAAAGAGAGAGAGAAAGAAAGAGAGAGGAGCAGAGAGCTTCTTTTCCTTCCTTCGGAGTAATGCGTCTCTCCCCGAGGGGGGAAAGAAATCAAGAGGATGGGGGGGTCGGGCGAGGATACCAAACGGGGCTTCAGACGAGTCTGGATTTCAGGATATCGACGCCGACATGAAAACCGCCAAATTAAATTCGGAGTAACCGAATCCTCCTTTTTGTCTGCGCTCTAAAGCTCCGTCTCCTTCAAAGCGGGCGCGGGAGGGGGAAATCAATAGCGCGCGTATTGATATAAATGTTCGGCGTTACGCGTGTAAATGAAATCACGGCAGCAGAGAGGAGCGCGCGGCCTTTATTAACAACATGCGCTGGAATCTAATTAGCGTCTCTTTAAGCTCTCCGGTGGCGTTCCACCAGGTACACCAAAAAAACAAAAAAAAACTGCTGAGGATTGTTTACCGCCCTCACACACCGGGCTGCTCGGGGAAAGGAGAAGCCGGCTGCACTCCGCTCGGGGAAGTGGGCGTTATAGCAGATGGAGGAGAAAAAAGAAGCGAAATCCTCCTCATCGCTCGGGCCCTTCTGGCTCTCGGATTCGAATAACAGACCCACGATGCCGTGAGGGTGTAGTGTGTGTGTGTGTGTGTGTGAGGACGGCTGAATGCGCGAAGGAGCTGAACAGCGTCCCGGTTATGCCTTTTAAGTTCGGTGTTCGATACCGTACACCGGTGAGGAGCCGTGGGTTGTTGTTTTTACGACAGTGGAGAAAGAATCCAGATGCTTTTCTTTCGTTCTTTGAAGTGTTTCAAGATAATATTTTACTCTCTGGAAACTGGTAGTTAAATTATTTACTCGACTTTTTTCTTCATCCAGGTGATAAACAACTTTGAAGAATGCCGCCGTTTTTCTTCTTTTCAAATTCCTTCGACATCAGAGCAACCGGGAACACTCCTCCCCACAGTGGGACCGCCGACTGTTTCACAACGGGGGCTGTGACATCGGGACCGCCACACTGGAACGTCGACTCTGGGACCGCCGCACCGAGGCCGTGACACCGATGCCGTGACACCGATGCCGTGATACCGGGACCGTGACATCGGGACCGCCTCACCGGGACCTTGACAGCGTGGTCCGTGAAATCAGGACCGTGACACCTGGACCGGGACCGTGACAGCGGGACCGGGACACCGTGGCCGTGAGACCGGCAACGGAAACCGTCACCCCGGGGACCATCACACCAGGACCGTGACATCGGGAAAACAAAGCGGCGCGACCGATGAAGTCACGCGAAGGCAGGAGGCCCAATGGGTCCCCTGCCTTTTCAAACATCAAAGGCAGCTGCTTGTTGCGTTAGAAGCACGTTGAGTTGTTCTTTGTGTAGTTTTTGCTCAGCAAAACTTTGACAGAATGAATTTGCATTTTTTTTATAATGACAAAACATGCACCGCAAACGTAGCTCTTAGATTACAGCCGCATGTCTCCGTGAAGATTTGCTAAATAAAACTCTGACAGGAGGTGAGTGTCTTCAGTTTAAAGGGAATAGAAGGCAGGAACTTTCAAATGAATGGTTGTCTTCCCCAAAAACAAATCAAAATCCGAAGCATGTACACGTCCTACAGAGTCAAACGACTAGCTAACGAATAAATCAACAGAAAAGGTATAGAATCTTCTGTATTTTCAAACTAAAAGCGGGTCCGTGTGATCGAATCCCTCAAGAAACCTTGATTAAATTTGTGAGGCTGATTCCATGTGATTGATGTGGCGGCGGATGAAGTGGCCTCTTCATCATCCTCTGTACATGTTACGAAGGTACGCATGAGCAAGTGGTTCATCAGGCCTTCTTCAGACCAGTATGTGTTTTTTTCAATATTCATATCAAATGGGAATAAAAGCATGAACATGCATTTAAATACCGAGTAGGCCTCCGCCACTTCTTTCCTGGGGCCGAGCTCTTGAGATGAAAGCCTCAGGTCAAGCGAGACAGAAGTGCCGATATCTGCATCCCTTTGAAAATCAAAATCGACGCCTTCATCATCGTGGAGGAGGGCTCCGTCTTTGATATTTCTTTCTTTTTAGTCGCCGCGACGCCCGGCCTTCTGTCGTCTCGCACGGCTCCGATATTAATGGTAACGGACGATATTTTGATCCTCAGAGACGGACGCATTGGGAGGAGGAGAAGGAAGCAGGCAAAGCATCCGCCGCTGTACCCGACAACCCGAGACGGCCGTGGGGATTCACGCTCTCAAGAGGAACCGCGAGAACAAAGAGACGGTTATATATTTGTTTCAATAATCAGATAACAACTCTACTTATACTGCCAAAAGTAAGACGAATGCCTTCAGTAAAATAGCACTATAAATTCATGGCACACCATTCAGATGGCCATCGTTTCCCCCTGCATTCGTTATGTTTCTCTACTCATTAATTCATTTTTTTTCTCCTTTCAATTTGCAGCCGTTATGTACATTTCGTGTGCACGCACTTGGCAACAGAAGTAGATGTGGGGTATGCCGGCCAATCTCAGACGAGCTGGAGACCAGAGGTTTCAAAAGGTCTGAGACTGTGTTCCAGGCTGCTTGGTTTCTCTCAGCATGCCGATGGGATCATGATTATGTTATTTGATCCCGTTATTATTTGATATACCGAATGCATGAAAAAGGTGTCCGAGTAAAATCGCCCAACGCTGCGGATGAACTCTTTAACAAAATCACACAGACACATTTGGGATATTCCATGATAGCTAATGTACTTTTATATTTTCTAGCTGCCATTCATGGAGCCTCCCCTGAAACTGTTTTTGCCCACTGAAGACTCACACTTGCTGCTAATTAATGGTAGCCATGCCTACCAGTCTTAAAAGATTAAACTACTTCTTTGTGAGTTTTTACCTTATTATTACTAATGATGTGAACGTATTTTTCTCCAAACTTTACTTAATTGTCATACTAAATTTCCGTCAAGTGGGGAAATTAGCTTCAAAGAACATGGAACAGGCTTGATATGGATAATTGGGACAAGTCTGAAGAGTCTGCAGCTGTGGCTCCGTGCAGCCTCTCTGTCCTTCAGAGAAAGAAATATCACATCAGATTCTATATTCAGAAGGATTGCCAGTGCATAGTTTCTGACTATGTGCAAGAATGCAGTAAAAAGTAATGTACAGTGTACATATAGAATGATTAGGGATGTAAATGGTATGGGCAAGATATGAATATACATATATATATAATATACATACATATATATAACTATATATGTATGTATATAGATACAGATATACACATATATAGACACACATCTATGCATACACATATACATCCATAAATACAAATATATACACATATATACATACAAATACACATATACATATATAGACACACATCTATACACATATACATACAAATACATACACATATATACATACAAATACATACACATATACATATATAGACACACATCTATACATACACATATACATATATACATACAAATACATACACATATATACATACAAATACATAAACATATACATATATAGACACACATCTATACATACACATATACATATATACATACAAATACATACACATATTCATATATAGTTACAAATACACATGTACATATGACACTGGTCCCCGAAAAAGCAGGTATCACCGACTCCCAGTTTAGACCCATCAACCCCCATGACTGATGCTGGAGAAGCTGCCTGGTTGCCATTCTCCTGGTTATAATGGAAAAGAGCCTGTGTGTGTGTGTGTGTGTGTGTGTGTGTGTGTGTGTGTGTGTGTGTGTGTGTGTGTGTTTGTGCGTGTGTACACGTCATAGCAAGGTGTGAACGTGGGTCTGCGCGTGAGGAGGGCTTAATTAGTGCCTCGAGTGACACTGCACTCCTCACCGGCGCTGACAGGACGACAGTTATTCTGAGCAATGGAGTCGGACATGTGGTGACCGACCGCGCCGCCGGGGACGGCTCAGACTCTGAGGAGACCAGGAATAAAAAGTTATGTTGTATACTTTACCAATTTAATACAACTGTGTCCATTTCTTATAATTTACTTTGAATGTGTGTTTAAGGTAAATCATGTGTTGTCCTGATATTTGAGAGCGTTGATCACCTGTGCACATGCTAACTGTGAAGGGAGGAAAGTGCTTGTTGTCCCTTTGGAAGAGAGCACACTGTCTCTTTAAGAGAGGGGCGCTGTCTCTTTAAGAGAGAGGTGTCTCTTTAAGAGAGGAGCGCTGTCTCTTTAAGAGAGAGGTGTCTCTTTAAGAGAGGAGCGCTGTCTCTTTAAGAGAGGTGTCTCTTTAAGAGAGCGTGCTGTCTCCTTAAGAGCACACTCTCTCTTTAAGAGAGGGGCGCTGTCTCTTTAAGAGAGGGACACTGTCTCTTTAAGAGAAAGGTGTCTCTTTAAGAGAGGACCACTGTCTCTTTAAGAGAGGGCCGCTGTCTCTTTAAGAGAAGGGCACTGTCTCTTTAAGAGAGCGCTGTCTCTTTAAGAGAGGTGTCTCTTTAAGAGAGCACGCTGTCTCTTTAAGAGAGGGGCACTGTCTCTTTAAGAGAGGGACACTGTCTCTTTAAGAGAAAGGTGTCTCTTTAAGAGAGGACCGTTGTCTCTTTAAGAGAGGGCCGCTGTCTCTTTAAGAGAGCGCTGTCTCTTTAAGAGAGGTGTCTCTTTAAGAGAGCGCACTGTCTCTTTAAGAGAGGGGTGTGTGAAAGGCGAGGTGCAGTAAGCAGGCTGAAGACGAAACCGGAACTTGTTAAATAAAAGTTGTAAAACAGAAGAACGCCGTGTTTATGAACATTTCATTTTAAGGGCGCGACACAGGCGACGTCGGACCTCCACGATTGTCACGATTATTGAGCTTGGCGCCCTCCGGATGCTTTAGCGTCCGTTAACAATCAGCTTTACATGGAGTTTTAAGTGCATTTTGATCTGCTTCCCCATATCAATTAAGACATACTTTGGAAGAAGATGGAACTGAAGGTCTTATTCACATTTGTGTGGGTGGATCTTTAAGACCTTGAAAATCGTCCGCTTTTTCGAGAATCATTAAACAAGTACTGTGAGCGTTGAGTTGGCAGTGAAATTACTCTATTTTTTCCTCTTTGCTAATATGGTTTTACATAGAATCGATGTCCTAAAAGTGTCATTTATGTATGTGTGTGTGTGTGTGTGTGTCATCCTGTAAAACTGTAATAGTTGTGCACCTGTTCTCGAGTCTGGACCCACATACGAGTGTCTCACATCGTCCCTGAGTCTGTGAGCTCGTCACATAATGGCATCATCTATATTTTTATATTCAAAAGATCCTCGAGGAAAGAGAACACGAGCATCTGTCGTCAAAGGAGAAACAAATAAATAAAAAAAGAGAAGGTTTCCGGAGACTCTGCTGTGCATGCCGCCAACATCGCCGCCGCTCAGGCTCCATTTTCAGAGGCATGAAGTAACGCTACCCCCCCCCCCCCCCCCCACACACACACACACACACCCCACACACACTCACCCCCCGAAGGCATTGAATGCCTGCATAAAAATGCTCTGTTACCGGCTGCCAGCGGTGATCTGAGCTTTCTCTCCCCCCCCCAGTGCAGTCTGCAAGTTTCCACAATAGCATACGCTGGGACAGCAGCAAGCCCATGGTGCACACCCTGCTATTTCACACACACACACACACACACACACACACGAGAGAAGGATCGATATGCTGATCCCTCACAGTAACACAGTAACTGGCTTTGGGAAGTCAGAAAAGATGGGATACATGTTGACATCGATTTCTCTCTCGCGTGGAAAAAAAGTTCAAAGAGGGGACGCGTTTCCTTTTTCTCCCCTTTTTAAGCTCGACCACAGAGTCAAACGACGAGCACTGACAGCTGAGGACATGACGTCCGCTCCGAATGCACCTCTCCCCCCCCCCCTTCACGTCTCACTCCCAGCGTAACCTACATCACCCTCTCCTCCCTCCGGGGGGCTCTTCGGCCTTCGCTCGCTGTCGTCTGCGCGCAAACGGAAGGAACTACAATCATTCTTTTTTTTCTCCTCTTGCCTCGCAGTGAAACTTTCCAATCCCCCCCCCCCCCCCGTATGGATGATGACCAATACAGATCAGACAATCAGACAAGCCACGCCGCGAGGGGGGGGGGGAGCGCATCCGCCGTGCCGGAGAGTCGCACAGGTGGACACGTGACAGGTCGTTAAGTCCTCGTCTCCGTTCTCGAAGTGGGAGGGAAGGGGAGGCGGGACCCCGGAGGGGGGGGGGGGGGGGTCAAATGGAGACGGGGAGTGTAGAAGTGAAGCGGAGACGGACAGCGATCATAACAGGCCAAATGGGCACGACTAATGGTGCGATGGGCTCCAATTACAGGCCTTCTCCTGACAGCTGCCGGCTTCACCTGCACCGGGAGAGACGGCGGCCGGGCCGGCCGAGGACATTGTTATCGCCTCGCATAGAGTCATCTCCCCGGACTCCCCGAAGGAAGCCACGGTCCACTGCACACAACTCAAAGGGGCGAGTGGGTGATGGAGGGGTGGGGGGGGGGGCTGTATTTCTTATCAGAAGTTGAGAAAACGTTGCATCGCAAGGCATCTCTTTGTTTCCCCCCCCTTTAATTTGGTTTGTTAAAAAGAGGGATTTATGGATTTTATTGGCGAGGACGATGCCGAAAACCACAAGAAGAGGCTTTGCCATCTTGGGACCCGCGTGACTCTGTGAATGATGGTTATAGTTGGTTCAATATGGAAGATGATGATTTATGATTTGTGTTTGTGTTTGTGTCTTCCTTGTCTGATTGTTCGTATAGCTAGTTGTTATGTAATTTTTATTTATTCGTTGTTGTTTTTGATTGTCTGGTGTAACTTAAAATAAAATGATTGGAAAAAAGAAGAAGAGGGGATTGCGTTGTTTCCCGTCCTCACTGATGTTTTACTCCAGAGCGGCGTCCAACGGGGACGCACGTCGGCCTTTACTCTGTCGCGAATGTCGATGTACGTCCGGAGAAAGCGTCGGCTTTCAGGAACCCGTCGGGCGATACATCATAGGATAATTTTAGTTTTTTTCAGAGTTCTAATCCAAATATTAATTGTGCTCCCGCGCTGGTTGCCTCAATCCATCTCCGAATGGAGTACGTTAAATAAAGAGTACAGGTCCTTCCTCCTCTGAGAACCCGCCTCCTGCCCACCACGCACACACATTCGTCTTCGAGGACGGCGGCTTGTCCCCTGCGAGTGAATTACTCTCTCCCGCGCTTAAAGAATATTCGTTCACTTACTTCCTGCCCCTTCTAAATGGGCCGGGGGATCTGTGATAGACGGTGGGGGGGGGCTGGCAGGAGCTTTGTTTACCGTACGCGTTTCACGAAACACCCGAGCTCAGCGTTTGCGTTGATGGATTAAAGCTTGTTACGACGGCAGAAGCATTTTTCGGCCCGTCGCCGAGGCCCGTCGCACCCCTTCAGCACGTTCATAATTTATGCCGGCGAGAGGCAGAATTGTTGAAAAAGAAAAAGTGCTATTTATTACAGCTTGGGGGAGGGGGAGGGGGAAGCAAAAGACAGATGACGAAACAAGAAGGTGTTTTAGTTTTTTTGCTCCAAATATCTGAACCGCTTGATGTATGGGAGGTAAACGAGAGCGTCGGAAATGTCAGCGGTTATTTTGAGGTATGTTTGGGACCGGAATAGTTGGCGGAGGAGCAGCCTTTGAACCTTTTTGGAGCGGCCGTGTCAATTAGACACTTCTTCTTTTGTTGTCCGATCCCACGCGAGGATAACGGCGCCACGAGCCGACGGTAACCGAGGCTCCGTCGTCTGGATCGTGATGCGTTTTAATGCTTTCGTAGCAGGGCGCGTTTGGAGGCTCCTCCAATCGGCGTTACAGCCACTCTTCTGGAGTCCATGGGGGGATCTGTCTTCCCAGATGTCAGCATCTCTACTCAATAATCAGAAAGGAAATTATAGTAGATTAGGTTATTATTTGAGGTATTTAACCCTCCTGTTGCCTTCGGGTCAATTTGACCCCATTCAATGTTTAACCCTCCTGTTCCCTTTATATTTACTAACATATTTTACCCTTGGAGTCAATTTGACCCCAGCAATTAAAACCTCCAGAAAATTCTTAGAATTTATATTGTTTTCCAAGTTTAAGTGTTCGGTACTTTATGTTTGTTTACTACCTAAATAGCCCTTTAAATATATAAAAAAGTTGATATTTCTTGCTGTATATGTTTGACAGCCTGGGGTCAAATTGACCGGAAAGAACACCGACATTAAACATTGAATGGGGTCAAATTGACCCTAAGGTAACAGGAGGGTTAAGGTATTTAGGTATTATTATTTTACTTTTCATGTAAATGTTGTTTTCTAAGTCTAAGTGTTTTTGTGATAATTGATCATGCTGTACTGCATTTTATGTATTTGTATTGTATTGTAATGTTTTTTTGCCTGGATCCCAGGAAGAATAGTCTCCACTACGGTGTAGACTAATGGGGATCCTTAATAAACTAAACTAAACTCTCCTCCTGGCTTATCATAATTCAGGATGGAGTCCAATCGCCAAGAAGACTTTGCACTATTTCAATATGCAATTGTAATAAATGAGTGTTAAACCCTAAACACCAGTCTCTCCTGAGTGAAATGTCATGGTGACAGGAAGGAGGAGCGAGGGCCGAAGCCTTGGAAACGAGACCTCGGTGGCAAACGTGCGCGTTGACCTCGACGCTTCCGGCTCAGCATTCCTCACCACAAGCCGGACCCCCTATATGCCAATTACTCAACCGATAATATCTGCGGTGACGATGTGACTCGAAGGTCCATTAGCGCATTGAACCTGAACCAGCATTAGCCTCTGGCCCACTAAGGTTATATACATACTCAATATTGCATCTCAATAGGCTGACCTTAGCGGCGGCGGTTTAACACGCCGACTCTCGGAGCTACGCAGAGGACCGTCCGTTCTATTATAAAGGTCAGCGGGTCGCAGCGAGAGCGGATCGCTCGTTTAATATGAGAATAACGTCCGTTCACTGCAGTCAGATCATTTATTATCCCAGGCTCAGAGAATCAGGCCGAACTTTCTTCACTCCTTGTTTTTGCTCCTCTAGATTTGGAATCTGGAAGACGATCAAAAAAAATTTTTGTTTGTCCCGCGAGTCGTTTTTTTCTTCGAATGTTTTTGCTTTGGCTCTTTTTCTGTCCGTGGAGTCGGTCGTCAGGTCCGAAACAACGGAGGGATTAATTCCCCGCGTGAAAAAGAAACTCTTTGATTTCGCAGTCTCTCGTTCCTTTTTCAAACGAGCGCTCGCTCCATGAGGGAGCTCACCTCCCGTGTTGCACCGCTCCGCGTCTGATGTAGAGGGAAGTCGACCAGTAAGTCTTCTCCGCCCTCCTCCCTCCTCCCAGCTCTGTCTGTTTTATGGGGAGTCTCCAGAACTCAATTTCCATGTCATTTAAAGTCTGGCCCAGGGAAGAGCGCGATCGTCAGAGTTGTAAAACGTGCCCTTATATTCCCTCGACGAACACACACACACACACACATATTTATCTTCTGGCGTTTTCACAACACATCGTGGAGTCATTTACAGCCAAATCAGCTCATAATGTTGACACGCTGTATTTTTAAAGAATATAGAGGGGGGAAAAATATATTTTTAAGGTAGAAAACAAGTATGAATACTGTTAAAAAAAAGGTCATTTTAGGCCAAATATGGCAGCAGACCTGGAGGGACCACCCATGTTTTACACACCGCTGATGGAAAGCACAGCGCATCCCATAATTCCTGTGAGAACAGAGCGTAAACTCTTTCCATATGGCGACACAAATATAGAAACGCAGCTGTAGCGTGAGCTTCATGTCCCGTCTGTGTCGACTGCTTTTCATGTTTGGAATATCTCCCGCATTTGTTTTTCTACATTTTATATAACTCCCATTTTCTTTCCTCCGTTGCCACTAAATATTTGACAACCACTTGGCGACAATGCAGAGACAATCTTTGACAGCTGTACACTGCACCTCCTCCCCTCCTCCCCTCCTCCACTCCTCCCTCATCCCCTCCTCCCCCTGCACCAGCACTGCATGCTAAATGCTACGCTTCGTTTATAGCGTCTTGCCTAATTAGCATTTATGAAAGTATATATATGAACACTGGACACTAAACACGTGTTTCAGAACACAGGAGGGAGATTTAAATACACGTTCACTCCTTTACCAAGAGTGAGACGAGAAGATTCACAGCTCTCATGTCTGCAATGTGATAGCTGGTGCAATATGCTAGTTAGCTTAGCCTAGCATTAAGACTAAATTAGGGGCAGGGGGGGGGGGGGGACTGCTAGCCTGGCTGGTGTATTGTTTAGGATTTTATTAATGCTATTGATATTATCAATACTGCTCATGGCTGCAGCTTCAGCCCGACAATCTACAAAAAGTTCATAAATCCTTTTAAAAATACAGTCAAACAATTATCTGAGCGGTTAGCTTTCATTTCTTAGCCGTTTACTTTTACGCACGAGGACGCAATTTCTAAAGTGTATGTATTGGTTCCCGTTTAGAACCGGGTACCGGAGGGCATCCCATAACACCGACACCTTTAAAACTCAAGTTTCAAGTTTCAAGTTTCAAGTTTTTATTGTCACATCCCCTTTTATACAAGTATAATCGGTTCGTGAAATTCTTATGTGCAAAACACCCGACAGCAGTAGCAGACTAAAAAAAGAATAAGAATGAGAATAAACTATACAATATCCACACAAAAAAAAGAAGAAAGTATTAACAATATATATATAAAACAATGTAATAGAATATACATCATGGCAATATATATATATAAAACAATGTAATAAAATATACACTTTTTTTGAGACTATATATATATATATATATATACATACAATATATATATACAATATATATATATATAAACAATGTAATAAAATATACACCATGGCCATAGATATTCACAGAATATGTTCTGGTGTATAGTGTTAATGAGGGTCTCAGTCCTTGTTCAGCAGCCTGATGGCCTGACTGAAGAAGCTGTCCCTCAGTCTGTTTGTGCGGCACTTGATACTGCGGTATCGCCTGCCTGACGGTAGAAGGGTGAACAGTTTGTGGCCGGGTGGTTATTGTCTTTCATCATCCGTTTGGCCCTGGCCACGCACCGCTTGGTGTATATGTCCAGGATGGAGGAAGCTCACCTCCAACGATGTACTGTGCCGACCGCACCACCCTCTGTAGTGCCCTACGCCCAGGGCGGTGCAGTTCCCGTACCAGACGGTGATGCAACCTGTCAGAACACTCTCGATGGTACTGGTGTAGAATGTTCTGAGGATGCGGGGGCCATGTTGAATTTCCTCAGTCGCCTAAGGAAATACAGGCGTTGTTGGGCCCTTTTCACCACGTGAGTGGTGTGCGTGGTCCATGTGAGGTCCTCGGAGATGTGCACGCCGAGGAACTTGAAGCTGCTGACCTCTCTACTGCAACTCCGTCTATGGAGATGGGGTGTGCTCTCCTCTCCGCTTCCTGTAGTCCACGATCAGCTCCTTGGTCTTCTTGACGTTGAGGACGAGGCTGTTCTCCTGGCACCACTGTACCAGTGATCCAACCTCCTCCCTATAGGCTGTCTCGTCGTCGCCGGTGATCAGCCCCAACACTGTTGTGTCGTCAGCAAACTTGATGATGACGTTGGAGCTGTGCATGGCCGTGCAGTCGTGGGTGTACAGGGAGTAGAGGAGGGCTCAACACGCATCCCTGAGGGGCTCCCGTGTTGAGGGTCAGCGGCTCTGAGGTGGTACCGCCCATCCTCACCACCTGGCGGCCCGACAGGAAGTCCAGTATCCAGCTGCACATGGTAGAGTGCAGGCCTAGACCTCTGAGCTTGGTGTCGAGCTTGGCGGGAACAATAGTGTTGAACGCTGAGCTGTAGTCCACAACCAGCATTCGCACACAACAGTTCCTCCCCTCCAGGTGGGAAAGGGCGGTGTGAAGTGCCATGGCAATTGCGTCGTCGGTGGATCTGTTTTGACGATATGCAAATTGCCATGGGTCCAGCGTGGCAGGCAACATGGAACAAATGAAGTCCTTGACCAACCTCTCGAAGCATTTACTGACAATCGAGGTGAGGGCTACGGGTCTCCAGTCATTCAGGCAGGTTACCTTGGGGTGTTTGGGGACAGGCACAATGGTGGACATCTTGAAGCTCTCAGGAACAACAGCCTGGGACAGGGAGAGGTTGAAGATGTCTGCGAAGACTCCTGCCAACTGGTCTGCACATGCTCTGAGGGCGCGCCCCGGGATGTGGTCGGGACCTGCCGCCTTCCGGATGTCCACCCGCTTGAAGGCTCTGCGCACGTCAGCCTCTGAGATGATCAGCAGGCTGGTCTCCTCGGGCAGCGCTGCCTTCGGCGGGCTGCCGTTCACGCCGAACCGAGCAAAGAATGTATTTAGCTCGCCTGGGAGGGAGGTAGAGGAGTTCTCTTCACCGCTGGTTTCCCTCTGAAGTCCGTGATTGTCTGTAGCCCCTTCCACACACCTCTCACGTCATGGCTCTTGAGCTTTTCCTCCACCTTGTTCCTGAACTCCCGCTTGGCAGAGCCGATGGTCTTACGGAGGTCGTAGCGGGCTCTTTTGTATTCCGCCATATTCCCGCAGTCAAAGGCGGTGTTACGCGTGCGGAGTGCAGCGCGAACATCGCCATTTATCCACGGTTTCTGGTTGGGATAAATCCGAACCGACTTGGTAGGAACAACGTCATCTATGCATTTCTTGATGAACCCGGTGACTGAGGACGCGTACTCACTGACGTTGTTGTCCGACGCGACCCTGAACATATCCCAGTCAGCACGTTCAAAACAGTCCTGTAGCATAGACTCCGATTGGTCCGACCAGCGTTGCACTTCCTTCACAGCGATTGGTTGCTGCTTAAGCCTCTGCCTGTAGGCGGGGAGTAGTTGGATGGAGCGGTGTCAGTATTTGCTCATCTATGTAAATCATGTCATCTTTACATCAACTATCGGATATTGTTTTTGTTGTTCTTACACCTGCTTGATGTAAAATGAAAGGATTTAAAGTGTGGTGTTTTTCTTTCTTCTAGAAATGACCTCAAACATCATATGCATACTTATCTGTTCATACTGAACTTCCTGTTTGAAATGTGTGGAAAATGCACTGTATATTTAATCAAACAGCAATCCCAACCTCCCATCATCGGAGGTAACGCGACATCTTGAGTTGAGCCGCTGGCTTTAACGGAGCAATTATACACTTTTCGAGTGCATGTGATTAAACAGACTGCTGTTAATAGCAAGCTGGCAGAAGAAGAGCAGCGGAAAAAAATAATATGTAGGTGTAAAAGCATAATGTAGCCGCTGGCACATTCATCCAGCCCTCGACTCATCATGCAGCGATGAGGTTGGAGCTGCGTCTTCTAATGGCCGTCATGTCCCTGCGCACACCGGTGCTCATTGTGCGCCGCCGCGATGTGGAACACGGCGTTCACGCTGGAAATAATCCATTCGCTCATCTTTCCATTTTCCCAAATCACCTGTTCCTGCACAGAGAGTGCTCCCATTGAGTGAAGGGCGAGGTGACAGCAACGGCGATTTTCGGGGCCCGGTGGCCGTTGGACTTTTAGCCAAACGGAGCCGTTACAATAAAAATATATAAAATAAAACTGCAAAGAGCGTTTTCTAAAACAGCACACGGTCCATTTTTTAAATTTTTTTTCTGTTCAAAGTGTAAAGCCACGAGGGGTCAACATAATGTGGTCATCCATGTGGGCCTGCGGTGAGCCGGAGCTAGAGACTAATAGAAAGTGGGAGTAACTTTTAAAGTGAAATAACGAGCGGCGCCATGTCCGAATATCTTTGAGAAAAAAACAGCCTTGAGGGATCTCTCATGTCATGTCAGAGTTATCCTAATTACCAGTTTCTGACTTGTAAATAGTGTGTAACGTGTAGGTCATTCAACTGTGAGAACTGTGCACCGTAACTGTGTATAATGAGTGTGAAGTTTACCAGATGTGAACATTTATCAGACTCGAATGGTTTACCCAAAAAAAATTGCATTCTGGGAATGATAGGATCCAGACATGTTGCAGCGTGATGCATTCGAGGAACTAAAAAGTCAGGAAAGTTCGACCTCTGCTGCTTTGATTTTGACCTTCCTTCTCTTTTTTTTAAAATCTTTTTTTTAATGTCTTTTACGAGTTGTCTCGACTTTGTGGAAAAGCGTCACCAAATCACCGGTGTGACCCTTTTTACCTTAAAAAAGAAAATAAATGTAGGAAAGGAAAAAGGAAAAAAGAGATGCATGTGGCTGCAGTGATGGATTCTGGTAATTAATCCCAGTGACCTCGGTTATCCCCACACGCACACACAATTAATTCCCTTGAACTGAAAAAAAAACACACACAAATGGAGTTAATCTGGGGTAAAGGGGGATCTCATGTGGAGAGGACCCGGAGAGAGAGGGATTGAAGAGGGGCGGAGCTTCATCTCTGCAGACGGGGGCGTGGCCTCAGAGAGAGAAGATTGGTACGACTCTGATCTCTATCCCTCAGAAGCTATGGTCTGTCTGTGTGTGTGTGTGTGTGTGTGTGTGAGAGAGTGTGTGTGTGTGTGTGTGTGTGTGCGTGTGTGTGTGTGTATGAGAGAGAAAACTTGATTAATGTCGTGCTGTTAGAGTTGTAGTGATAAATTATACAGTGTCAACATATATATATATATGTATATTACGCAAAGCTGGGGTGTGAGTCTGTTTATGTCACCAATACATTAGTGTGTGTGTGTATACGAGGCGTGTGTGTGTGTGAGCGGAACCTCGGGAAGTTGCAAGAACAAAATAATGTGATAATGATATTTCAAACATGGCATTCATTAAAAGATCAAACGTGATTTGCATTCGACACCTCTTTAAACAAAGGTAAATACAAAAAGAAAAGAAGGTAAACTTAAATCAAAATTGGACTTGTGTAACTTTTAAGAGTCTAAAAATATACGAGAGGTTTTTAAAAGTGGAAGTGGAGTTTCATTGGCCGACCATGTGTTCTCTAACAGCTGGCGGTTGTGTATAAAACCAACTTAAGTGCTTGAAGAAAAATATAAAATAAAGTCTAAATATTGAACTTGACCTCTGACCTCTGTGTTTGTGGTGACAGCTCCGGCTACCAGCGGCCCCTGTTCCCTCTTAGTTCTCCACAGGAGACATCCGTATGAATCGGAGGATTATTCGGACGGATCTGAAGTTATGAGGGGAAACGAAATATGAGAATAATATCTTCAAATCATATCCCCGGAAACCTTTTGAGTGATATTTCTATTAAACGAGTCTCTTCTCGTAGCCGTCTGTGTTCCGCTGCGTCAGCATCTGCCGCAAATTAGTCCGCTCGCTAATCTGCGATCAGCGTTTGATCGATTCCGTCCACGACGTCTGCAGCAGACGCTCCGTATCGCTCCGTATCGCTCCGTATCGCTCCGTATCGGCTTCCGTCTAATGTCCAGGCCGTCTCTGTTATTATGGCCGTGTACGTCTACCATCTAATCAATTATAGAGGCAAAGGACGCACATGCGATCCCTTTTCATAAGAATAAATAGAGAAATTCACGAGCAGCGCGGTGTATCAATGTTCCCCCCCCCCCCCCCCCCCGTATGACAAACGGAGCTCTTCCGTCTCGCGGCGGCAGAGATGCATCGATAGTTCACAAATGGATAAACATTCGCCGCCCCGGCGCGATCGTATCGCTCGCGGCGCAGGAAATTAAGAGCGGCGAGAACCAGACGGAGATTCCTCATCTGCCTGTTTTATGTTCCAGCGTGTGGAGGTTAAGAAGGACGCGGCTGCCGAGCGGGAGGAATTCTCGAGGTGTTGCTTCAGAATAGCTTCTCTTTTTTTGTCTTTTTTTTTTAAAGGTGAGCGTCGAGACAGAAATGTTTACTTCCCGCAAAACTGTGTTTAAGTTGAGTTCAATCAGAGAGGCTCAGGCAGCGCGGCGACAGACTGGACAAGGACGTGTCGGTGTTCAGATAAGCTTCATCCCTCTGACGCCACAACAATTATTTATTGCATCACATTCCTTCAGCTTCTCAGTTTTCTTCCTTTTTTGGTTACTTCAGGTCAGCTCTCAAAAGTCTCCCAGCAATAAGCCTTATATGTATATATACTGTATATATATATATATATATATATATATATATATGTATCAAAATATATATGGGGATGTATATGTAAAGCTTATATATATGTATATATATATATAAATATATAATAAGCCTTATTTATATCAAGTGTCACAGCAATAAGCCTTA
Source organism: Pseudoliparis swirei (assembly GCF_029220125.1). Lineage (NCBI taxonomy): Eukaryota > Metazoa > Chordata > Actinopteri > Perciformes > Liparidae > Pseudoliparis > Pseudoliparis swirei. The sequence continues at coordinate 26,057,343 of NC_079405.1, read as the reverse complement.
CAGGACTGTCTCAGAAAATTAGAATATTGTGATGAAGTTCTTTATTTTCTGTAATGCAATTTAAAAAACAAAAATGTCATGCATTCTGGATTCATTACAAATCAACTGAAATATTACAAGCCTTTTATTCTGATTTATTGCTAATTATGGCTTACAGCTTAAGAAAACTCAAATATCCTATCTCTAAATATTAGAATATCATGAAAAAGTATACTAGTAGGGTATTAAACAAATCACTTGAATTGTCTAATTAACTCGAAACACCTGCAAGGGTTTCCTGAGCCTTGACAAACACTCAGCTGTTATAAATCTTTTTTTTTACTTGGTCTGAGGAAATATTAAAATTTTATGAGATAGGATTTTAGAGTTTTCTTAAGCTGTAAGCCATAATCAGCAATATTAAAAGAATAAAAGGCTTGCAATATTTCAGTTGATTTGTAATGAATCCAGAATGCATGACATTTTTGTTTTTTTAATTGCATTACAGAAAATAAAGAACTTTATCACAATATTCTAATTTTCTGAGACAGTCCTGTATATATACAATGTACACTACCGTTCAAAAGTTTGAGATCACTTAGAAATGACTTTATTTTTCAAAGAAAAGCACTGTTTTTTCAATAAAGATAACATTAAATTAATCAGAAATACACTCTCTACATTGTTAATGTGGTAAATGACTATTCTAGGTGGAAACGTCTGGTTTCTAATGAAATATCTCCATAGGTGTATAGAGGCCCATTTCCATCAACTATCACTCCAGTGTTCTAATGGTACATTGTGTTTGCTAATCGCCTTAGAAGACTAATATCTGATTAGAAAACCCGTGCAATTATGTTAGCACAGCTGAAAACAGTTATGCTGGTGATATAAGCTATACAACTGGCCTTCCTTTGAGCTTGAAGTTTGAAGAACAAAATTAATACTTCAAATATTAATCATTATTTCTAACCTTGTCAATGTCTTGACTATATTTTATATTCATTTGATAAATAAAAGTGTGATTTTTCATGGAAGACACGAAATTGTCTGGGTGATCCCAAACTTTTGAACGGTAGTGTATATATATATATTTATATTATACATATAAAATATATATGGGGATATATATAAGGCTTATATATATTATCCCAGTTATAAGCCTTTTTATATATATAGTATGTATAGCAAGCCTATATGTGTGTGTATGGATATATATATATGGCTTATTACTGGGAGACTGTATACACACACATATATATATATATATATAATAAGCCTATATCTATATTTATATATATATACATATATACAGTATATGGCGTATTACTGGGAGACTTTATATATATATATATATATATATGTATACATATGTGTGACTATGATGCTTCAATTGCCTCAATGAATTCACATAGAGTGTAATATCTAATCCTACCAGCTTTTCATCGTTTATTGGGGATATTCTGGCGTTTATCAAATCTAACCGCCACCGCCCATCGATCTACGTTCGGACAAATAAATGAAAGAAACGTTTATCTCCTCAAACAGATAAATAAATCATTTTAAGCTGATTAAATGTGCTTTCTGGGCTGTGGGGGGGGGGGGGGGGGGGGCGGCATCACCTCCGCTCGGCTGGGTTCATTCCTTCAGGTCCAGTACAGATAGGCAATATAGAAATGAGACAATCTGACATTTCCCAATTGTTCTGCATCCATGAGCCTCGTCGGCGAGGTCTCTCAGAATGCATATTTAATGACCTCGGTCAAATGAGGAATGCCGCCGGCAGTGAACTGTTCAATCTGCCACCGCCGACTTCCTCATTGAGCTCTGATCGCCACGGTTAACTTTCATTAGAATTCATCTGCTGCCAATAAAACTATTAAACTCCTGCAGGGAGATTCACCTGTTTTTCCCTCCAAAACTCGGATGGAAGTCGTCAGATTAATGTTGTGGTTTTTTTCTGAGTTCTGTGCATTCGCACCTTGACCTGTTGTGCTTTGCCGTGACGTGGACGCTGACACGGGTCGACCTACATCTGAGAAACATAGACTCGCCGGCATCCTCCTCTAAACACCACCCGCCTGTGAGGAGAGGTGGGGGCTGCTCCTCCTTCCAATGATGTATGACGCCTGGCGCAGAGTGGGCGTGTGTTACCTACAGACCGTATAGGAGAGAGGGCGAGTGCAATCACTGGCACCGACAACTCACTGGCACCTCACTGGCAACTCACTGGCACCTCACTGGCACCTCACTGGCAACTCACTGGCAACTCACTGGCACCTCACTGGCACCTCAGTGGCAAGTCTGTGGCAAGTGCCACAGACTTGCATAGATAATGTATTTTTTTAGACTTACTTAAAATATGCAATACGATATTGCTGTACAATACTGCTGTACTATATTGAATATTGTTTTGCTACTACTACGTTTCACTTCGTAATACATAACACTTATATACCATGATATGTATAATGTACCCGCCTTTCTTTAATAATAATAAATATATAATTATTTTTTTTACCATGTCATACTGTTATACCTCCATGAAATTCTCCTTTGAGGAGATGCCACTGTTAGTCTAAAGTTTAAGCACTGGCACTCAGTGACACTTGCCGGCACTTGCCATCAGTTGCCAGCAGTTGCCAGCAGTTGCCAGCAGATGCCACTACTAGTCAAAAAGTGCCACTACTAGTTAAAAAGTGCCACTACTAGTTAAAAAGTGCCACTACTAGTCAAAAAGTGCCAGCAGACGGAGGGTCGGCCGCAGTGACGAGTCTGCGACGATTTAGTGACAAGCTTCACTGAAGTGCCCGGACAGCGGAAGAAATCACTTTCATGATCACAGAATGGAGGAGCTGCGGTTTAGCTAGATAGATAGATAGATAGATAGATAGATAGCTAAAATAGCTAGATACACAGATGGATATATATATATATATATAGTGTCTTTTTGTAGACACTTACTTACAATATGCGATAGTGCTGTACATTACTGCTGTACTATATTTAATATTGTTTTGCTTCTACTACGTTTCACTTCGTAATATATTGTAGCGACCCTGTGAAGTGGCTGTCAATCAAAGTGTGGCACCGTGCATGCTGGTCGAGGCGTGCCTGTGATTGGCGGAGTAGAGGGAGGCGGGGTTAACCTGTCGGAAAACGGGAGTTAAGGGTGGTTGACGGGAACCGTTGTTGTTGACTTTCGACCTGCTAAGCTGAGAGGAACACGCTGTATGTGTTGGTGGATGCCCAATAAAGGGAGGATTAATAACGTCGTCCGTCTCCGTGTCATCAGTGCCATAACGTCCGAGACGTTACAATATCATGGTATATAAGTGTAATAGATTACGAAGTGAAACGTAGTAGTAGCAAAACAATATTAAATATAGTACAGCAGTAATGTACAGCACTATCTTATTGCATATTGTCAGTAGTGTCTACAAAGACACTAATTAATATATATATATTAATTAGTGTCTTTTATATATATATACACACATCCATCTGTGTATCTAGCTATTTTAGCTATCTATCTATCTAGCTAAACCGCAGCTCCTCCATTTTGTGATCATGAAAGTGATTTCTTCCGCTGTCCGGGCACTTCAGTGAAGCTTGTCACTAAATCGTCGCAGACTCGCCACCGCGGCCGACCCTCCGTCTGCTGGCACTTTTGACTAGTAGTGGCACTTTTAACAGTAGTGGCACTTTTAACTAGTAGTGGCACTTTTTGACTAGTAGTGGCATCTGCTGGCAACTGCTGGCAACTGATGGCAAGTGCCGGCAAGTGTCACTGAGTGCCAGTGCTTAAACTTTAGACTAACAGTGGCATCTCCTCAAAGGAGAATTTCATGGAGGTATAACAGTATGACATGGTAAAAAATAATTATATATTTTTATTATTAAAGAAAGGCGGGTACATTATACATATCATGGTATATAAGTGTTATATATTACGAAGTGAAACGTAGTAGTAGCAAAACAATATTCAATATAGTACAGCAGTATTGTACAGCAATATCGTATTGCATATTTTAAGTAAGTCTAAAAAAATACATTATCTATGCAAGTCTGTGGCACTTGCCACAGACTTGCCAGTGAGGTGCCAGTGAGGTGCCAGTGAGTTGCCAGTGAGGTGCCAGTGAGGTGCCAGTGAGTTGCCAGTGAGGTGCCAGTGAGGTGCCAGTGAGTTGCCAGTGAGGTGCCAGTGAGGTGCCAGTGAGTGCCAGCGTCGCTAGGGGGATCTCGCCCCTACTGCCGTATAGGAGGGATCAATACTGCAGCTGGCGGCACGTGCATCCAGAGCATTAATCTACAAGACATCGGAAGAATGGAGCAACACACACACACACACACACACAAGCAGCCATGATCAGTGCTCCCAGCCTTCTGAGAAACAAGATCCAGAGGAGAGACTCCCAAGGTCGCCGGCGACATCTCTCTCCGGCTCCCGATGACGATGCGATATACTTCACACCGTCTCGGAGAGAGAGAGTTAAATGAATTTGTGCAAGTGTGAGATGTACAAGGGGGGGGGGGGGCTTGACAACCAAAAAAAGCACATCAGATGGTGAAAGAAGTCAAAGATATTGATAATCCCTGTCTGCTGAGGCTATATGGGCTGGAGCTGCCTGGAGGGGGGAGGGGGGAGGGGGGAGAGGAGGTGGGAGGGGGAGAGGGATAGGGGAGCACAGCGGGTGTTTTTTGGTTTTTTTTAAGTCCAAAGTAAACTTTGGAGTTTTTTTTTAATGTCAACAGGGTTCAACGAGGGGCCTCGAGGATGAACGTCAGCCGGCCTCAAAATAAATAATGAACCGAACGAAGAAGGCGGAAAAAGCGTCCGCTGAGGGGGAGAAATGTTTAGAAGAAGAAGAAGAAGAAGAAGAAGAAGAAGAAGAAGAAGAAGAAGAAGAAGAAGAAGAAGAAGAAGAAGAAGAAGAAGAAGAAGAAGAAGAAGATCCTATTCCTCAACTTTAGTTGGAGGTGTCTGATTTCCCGAGCGCGCTTTTTCTTCTTTTAATTAAAACGTTTCGGCGGCGGCGGCATACGTCACGGGAAGGATTACTATAATCTAACACGGGAGGAGAGAGAGAGATAGAGAGAGAGAAAGAGAGAGAGAGAGAGAGAAAGGGGGAAAAGGTGCTTAGCTGTGGAATTACAGCCGAAATGAGTTTTTAATCGTGCGGTTAATGTCGGGGAGACGTGAAGCCCAGAGACGCCGCAAATTGCCTCCGTGAGGGATAAGACGCCATCGAGCGAGCCAAGTGGACAGATCACTTTATATCTGATTGCATCTTAGCGGAGACAATAGAGTCAAGTGTCTTTTTGTAGATACGTTCACCTTCCGCCGCTTCCTCGCATAATTGCTGTTTGCGGCATTTAGACGCGCGCGGTGATCATAAAACGGAGCGCCAGAGTTCGCAATCTCAAAACCGGAGACCCGACTCGGCTTCCATCCCCCCCCCCCCTCCTCTCCCCGTGCGGAGCATGAAAGCCAAAAGGTCACGCCGCCTCATTAGCCAACCGCTAATCCTATTTTAGTTTGTAATGCTCGCATAGTTTCACTGCGATAAAAAATAAATGCCCCCCGCTTTTTTTTTTTTTTTTCCCGCCCTGAATTGGAGAAACCAATGTTCTCCCGGTTAATGAGATACTGGTTATCTCTCCTGCCTCCCACTCTCTCTCTCTCTCTCCCCCCTCTGCGCTGCATTATTGTGCATCTGAGAGGAACTCTCTGTGTCATTAGTGCTCAAAGAGGGTAATGGAGCGGAGCATACCAAGTTTCACGAGGGGGGTTACCGTGACCTCGGCGGTATGGTAATCGACCAGGATGGAGAGGTCTGATTATGAGGGACGTGTGTGTGTTTTTTTCAGAAGCCTGAGTGGACTTTTCGTGGCTCTGTTTTACCCGTCCGCTAAACTAAATGGATTATGAAAAGTACCCCCTCCCCCCACATCTCCTCGTCACGTGGCTTTTCGGGGAAATTCTGCTTTAAAGTTCTCAATTTTAAGGATCATTTGCGCCGTAATGTCAGAGTCCATCATTCTCCGCGGGGGGGGGGGGGGGGGAGCACACACCTTGTTGAGTCTAAACGGGGATGGTGATGAATTCATTTTTCATACCCAAGTTTCGCCCCGGAGCAGCGAAGTCAAATGGTTTGTGTGATCTGGGGGGCTCGTTTCCTTTTAATTCAAGAGCCGTGAGAGAGAGAGAGAGAGAGAGAGAAGGCCCGGTGATTTGATTCCCCCCAAAAGCATTTCCTTTATATCTAGCCGGCGCGATAACATCTTTAATTCCATTTTAAATAGGTTTTATATGTCCGTCGTGAAAATATACTCCCTCGTGGGTTTAATTATTGCCGGGAGATAAAGAGGCGCTATGGGAAGAGAGCAGGGACAAAAAAAATAAGAGAGAGAGAGAGAGAGTCATTCTCTAAAGATGGAGACACAGACGACGTCGCTCGGTGTCTGACGGCGTCCTTATCGCCCGTGACATCACTTCCTGTAGCTTTCATTTCGTTTGGCGTTATCTTGTCATCGACTCGGCGCAGACAAAAGGAGCCGCGGCGTCTGCCACGAGCCGCGCACAAAGAGGCTTATTATGGGATGTAATCTCACAATTCTCCTGATTCTGGGGACTTTTTGACACATTCACACAACACGTTACCTCACTTTGTCCTCTTGGAGAACGCAACCGCAGCTCTCTGCAGTGGGGGCTTCTTCCCATCAACTGACACACACACGCACACACATGCACACACACACACACACACAAACAAACACACACAAACACACATACACACACAAACACACGCACAAACACACACATAGACACACAAACACACGCACACACATACACAAACAAACACACACAAACAAACACACACACACACACAAAAACACACACACAAACACACGCACACACATACACAAACAAACACACACAAACACACACACACAAACACACGTACAAACACACATGCACACACACACAAACACACATACACACAAACACACACACACACATACAAACAAACACACATACACACACAAACACACGCACAAACACACACACATACACACAACCAAACACATGCACACACACACAAACACACACACACAAACACACGCACAAACACACAAATACACACGCACAAACACGCACAAACACACACAAACACACACAAACAAACACACCGTCCACTTTCTCTCTTGTCCTCTCTCTCTCTCTCTCTGTCTCTCTCTCTCTCTTTCGGTCCAGACACTCACTCGCCGAGAAATTGCCACGTCAACCATAAAATTACCTTCAATTGAAATTCCCTTTCAGCTCATCGGAAAATCTATCCCGTCATGCACAAACGTATTTTCAGTGAAAAGAACTGAATACTATTTAATTATTTTTATCCTCTTCTCTTTAAAAACAACACACACACACACGAGCGGTGGTGGGAAGGCAGCAGAACGTGCAGCGTGGTGGAACGGCTGTAATCTCTTAATCTGTCCGTCTCGTACGCACCGTGATGGCTTATTTCTGAACTATGACTTCTTCATCTGCCTGCAGGAGGCGATCCCATCGGAGGGAGTCGGCCTGGAGGAGATGTGCTTCTCTGAAACTTCCCCTGGAGCTCCTGATCTCAGAGGAAGAAGAACGAAGCTGCGGTGACTCCTTCCTCCTCTGAGAGGATCCTCAGAAGCAACATTGCTTCTCTCCATCCTGGAGAGAGGGATCCTCCTCTCTTGCTCTCCTGAAGGGTTCTTCCCTTTTTTCCCTGTGAAATTTTTTTTTCTTCTATTTTTTGGATGTTTTTCCTGATCCGATGTGAGGTCAAAGGTCAGGGATGTCGAATGTGTACGGATTGTAAAGCCCTCTGAGGCAAATTTGTAATTTGTGATAATGTGCTATGTATAAAATAAACTGACTTGAATTGAACGTCTGAAGGTGTGAGTCCTCGTTCACTCTGAAGATGCCTTTGTGTAACTCTCAAAAGGTTACAATTACCATCGCATCTCTCCAATCCCCTCACCGGATGGATTAAGTGCCACGTTGAAGTCAACAATACTGACGGGACCTTAATTACTGCACTTAATGAGTGATGTTTTATTAATGCCGATGTAATAAGATTGCCTTCATCTTGAGACATCAATCGTTGGCCCCCTGCTGAGCAGCGCGAGTGGACACTCACTATTCACGCCTCTCTAAAGCTATGGAGGGCTTTAGTCGATCCCAAGATTGAGAATTTAATTTATTGTAGATATTAGATCAATGATTTATTGATATTAGTAACATTGGACATTGTCTGGATTGAAAATGATGGACCAATGAGAGCCCTCGCCCTTTCATTCTGCATGTCTTATATATTTATATATATAAATATATATTTAAATATATATATAATATTTATATATACTGTATATATTATATATATATATATATATACTGTACATATATATATAGTTCTACTTGCAGAGGAAATCAAAGTAATTTAAGTCAAGCAATATAAGAAAATATTTTAATTTTTAAAAATATTTATTAATATCTAGTTCAGAAATCAAACCAGTGATTATCAAAGCTTTACCAATGGAAACCATAATTTGTCACGGTATTGATTAAAAGGAAAAGTATGAATCAAAAACCATTCAGTGTGTCATAAGTGAAATTCGTTGGGTGTTGATGAATGTGTTATGTTTTAGAGAGAATAGTTTAAATCTATAAAAAGGGCTTTACAGTGGTTCTACCAGCATGGAGAGAGAGAAAGATTCAATAAGAAAAGAGAAAATCTGTATATACAGTATATATCACAATACAGATTTATCCGTTAGTACAATAATGGTGATATCACGATTTATTTTGTATTAAGCCACGAGTGTTATGTTCTCATATTCTTCACATATCATTTAATGACTTTTCTTTCATGTATAAATATGTAATAACATGTTCTTCGTGGACTTGTAAGGAGTAAAGTAAATAGGTGAGCTCTCGGTTCACGTCATCATTTTAAAGGTGTTATTAAATCATTATTAAAAGAAAGAAAGAAAAACAGAGCCGATGAGTCCAAACCTCTGCATGGTCGTGTGTGTGTCATGATGAGTCCAGGTTGTCGCAGCGAGAGAGGACCCAAACGCCGACATTACTGCACAAACTATTTAATTACAAAAATCACAGACCAGACAGGAACGCGGACCAAACAGTACGAAGCCACACTGGGATTGAGACGAACAGGGTTTACATACACAGGCAGGCGGCGGTGATTGGACAACGGGGAACGAGACACAGGTGAACACAATGAGGGCGGGACCAGCAATGACACAGGAGGAAACAATCAGGACCAGGGCAGCCAATCACAGGGAGACAGACAACACAAGGACTTCAAAACAAGACACAAAACGAGACACAAACTCCAGATCCTAACAGTACCCGCCCCTCAAGGGACGAATTCCAGACGTCCCAAGTGTTCCACACGGGTGGGTGGAGGAGACCCGGAGGAGGGTCCAAGGCTGTAGAAGCAGTCCGGGGGGCGGGCCGCAGGACGATCACCAGGGCAAGGGCGGGCCGGAGGACATGAGTGGGGAACTAGGGGACCGGGCTCAGGAGAGGAAGTCACAGTGGTACCGGGGTCTTGGGATGGGGGCTCTGTGGGACCAGGACCGGGCAACGAGACATGGGGAACTGTGACTGGATGGGACAGGTCACGGGGAACCGGGGCTGGACGGTACGGAGGCGGGATGGAGAGAACCGGGGCCGGGCAGGACGGAGGCGGAACACCGGGGACTGGAACCGGAATATCGGGGGCTGGAGGCGGCGGCGGCGGAACATCGTGGACCGGAGCCGGTGACGGAACACCGGGGACTGGAACCAGAAGATCGTGGACCGGAGCCGGTGACGGAACACCGGGGACTGGAACCAGAAGATCGTGGACCGGAGCCGGTGACGGCACACCGGGGACTGGAACCAGAACATCGTGGACTGGAGCCGGTGACGGAACACCGGGGACTGGAACCAGAACATCGTGGACTGGAGCCGGAACACCGGGGACTGGAACCAGAACATCAGGGAATTGAACCTGTGACGGAACACCGGGGACTCGAACCGGAACATCGGGGACAGGAACCGCCAACATTGACTGCAGGGCCTGGAGGGACTCCCACATCTCCTCGAGAAGAACATGAGCGTTAGCTGGCCAGGCAGGAACCGTGCAGTGGAAACTGAAGGCTGGGTCCATTACAGGTGGCTTCGTTCTGTCATGATGAGTCCAGGTTGTCGCAGCGAGAGAGGACCCAAACGGCAACATTACTGCACAAACTACTTAATTACAAAAAATCACAGACCAGACCAGACAGGAACAACAAAAACTCAGACCAAACAGTACGAAGCCACACTGGGAATGAGACGAACAGGGTTTACATACACAGGCAGGCAGAGGTGATTGGACAACGGGGAACGAGACACAGGTGAATACAATGAGGGCGGGGCCAGCAATCACACAGAAGGAAACAATCAGGACCAGGGAAGCCAATCACAGGGAGACAGACGACACAAGGACTTCAAAACAAGACACAAAACTAGACACAAACTCCAGATCCTAACAGTGTGATATGAAATGCTTTGTTGCATTGAATGTATTATGAAATGAAGAAAATCAATCTGCCATCGTAACACCAGCAACGCATTACGCATTCAATAATTAACACTTGCAAATTAAACTCCATATGCACCGCGTGTTTGTTTTGTGATGCGATATTAAATATGAATAAAATATGATTCAGTGTCTTTGCGCCACATGTGTCGCTCTCCGTGTTTTCTCGAAACTGTATCTCGGTGTCACAAAGTGTCTTTTTATGAAGAGGCGTGTTCCGGTTTTGTGCTTTTTGGGGTAAAAACGTGAATGTTGGAACTTCGTGAGCTCAGATTAATAAAGAAAGATTTCAAAGATGTGTTTTCCTCATGATGACGTCATCGCAGCGATGTGATTGGAGGACGGCGGCGTGGGCCTCCAACACAATGCGGCGTGGGGAAGGTTTCCAGGGGTCAATGCAAACCGTCCGAACCGAAGTCACGTGACCATCGAGCCGCGGTGCGTTCGCTGCGCTGTGGAAATTACCGGTGAGAATTAGTTCCGGATCAACACCGATGTGTCGACCGGAGGTTCCGCCGGGCCCTTTACCCGACAGAGGGGCGTTCAGGGTCTCACACCACTGTGTTTTCATTAATGCAGAGCGGAGGGGGGGGGGGGGGGGGGGGTACATCCCTCAATCCACCGGGGGTCTCAGAGGGGCCGGTCTGGAGAGAGAGAGAGGACGAGAGAGAGAGAGAGACGACGAGAGAGAGAGAGAGGATGAGAGAGAGAGAGAGAGAGGATGAGAGAGAGAGAGAGAGAGAGGATGAGAGAAAGAGAGAGGCAGAGAGAGAGAGAGGGAGAGAGAGAGAGAGAGAGAGAGAGAGGATGAGAGAAAGAGAGAGGCAGAGAGAGAGAGAGAGAGAGAGAGAGTGGCAGACAGCTCTGCTGAGGTTAGTTTCCCGGTGCTCCAGTGGACTCGCTCTCTAAAGGTAAGAACCATGAAACGATGCCGGGGCCCCTCCACCTCCCTCCACCTCCCTCCACCTACCCCCACCTCTCTCCACCTCCCTCCACCTCTCTCTACCTCCCTCCACCTCCCTCCACCTCTCCCCACCTCTCTCTACCTCCCTCCACCCCCCTCCACCTCCCTCCACCTTTCTCCACCTCTCCCCACCTCTCTCTACCTCCCTCCACCTCCCTCCACCCCCCTCCACCTCTCCCCTCGTCTACCAGAGGCTCGACGCGGGTCGGAGAGATTGATCTCTCTTTCTGGCGGCCCGACACCCGCTGAGCTCCGGCGAGGCTTGTTTAACAAACGCCATCCTCTCTGCCAATAAAAAAAACCAAGCACCTTTTAGTCCCTGAAGGCATCTTACGGGGCAGCGCTCACCGTATATAACGCCCATAACTTTCTTCTTCCTTTTTTTTAGTATAAAGCAGGATTTATAGACCCCACAGTGAGGAGACATGGCAGACCGTGGCAAATTAATTATCCCCAAAACAATTTGATATATCTGATTATTAATTCCGGGACACGGGACTCGCTTAGATCAGAGACCGCTCGTAAAGGTTGGATTTATCACGTTGACATTCTGTCTCTCTCTCTCTCTCGTTTTCTCTCCCTCCGTCTCTCTCCCCCTCAAACTCTGCCCTACAGGGTTTTTCTCCCCCCCCCCTCCCCCTCCCCCTCCCGCCCACGCTGCAAACACGTGGCAGAACACAAATATGCCCTTTTCATCTGTCTCGCGTCCTTCTTCCTCAACGTGAACGCTTCGAATGTTTTTAGTGAGAGATTACTGCGGATGTTGACGAGCGCTCTCTCTCTCTCTCTCTCTCTCTCTCTCTCTCTCCTTCTCTACCGGTGTGGTCGTGCACGGCGGAGCACGCAAATGAAAGGTCAGGCCCTTCAACATCCCCCCCAAACATCAGAGACAGAGTCTAGTCCGGCCGTACCAACGAACAACAGAGATGCGAGGAAGAGGGAGAATTTCAGTAGATGCATCAATCTGAGAACATTTAGAGAAGGTTAGGAGTCTCGGGTAGTTCAGCGAGCGCTCGTAACTTGTGAGGTCACCGCGTACGACGATGCACACACCGAAAAATAATTGTTCTTTAAAGACTTTGTTGTTCTACGGACAACCATTTTCTTCCATTTGAAGAACTATTTCATGAAATGGTTCTTTAAAGAACCCTGGTTTGAAAGATTCTTTGTGGAACCATAAATGGTGCCTTAAAAACAATGTGTTTAAGGTTCTTTGAGACACCTTTATAGGTTCTTTAAAGGACTATTTAAGGAAATAGTTCTTTAAAGAACCCTGGTTTGACTTTTTTTTTGTGGAACCATAAATGGTGCCTTGAAGACGGTTCAATCCCTACCCTAGTCGATGTGTCCTTGAGCAAGACACTGAACCCTGGGTTGTATCTGAGTCCACGGCGTGTGAATGCAACATGATTGTCAGACGCTTTGGATAAAAGCCTCGGCGACGTGACGCGTGATGGAAAGTGTCCGGGCGTCTTGCTCCTAAATAGGAGGGGGGAGGGGGGGGTCGACCTTTCTCACCTCTGAGCGCCCGGGGTCACATTTTTCCCGCACTACGTCGTCGGCGAGGCCAGAGTGTCAACGCCGCAACACGACAAGCGACCTTGAAAGATGATTTCCTGCCTGCTCCGAGGATATCATTAAACCGAGCCAAACACAAACACACACACACAATGGTCATTTCCCCAAGCTCCGTGTTTCATTACACTTCGGCTTCCTCCGTTCTATTTCTGTGTGAGCGCGCGTGTGTGTGTGTGTGTGTGTGTGTGTGTGTGTGTGTGTGTGTGTGTGTGTGTGTGTGTGTGTGTGTGTGCCCTTGATGTGATGAGAAATGTGTTATTTCAACACAGGACGTGGAGCGTGCCGCGCCGCCCTCTCACACCTCATTGTCGTGGCTTCACATCCCACCTCATCAAACATTTCTCTCGGGTCCCTTTTTTTCATATATTTTTTTTGTTCACGTGTATAAACTCCCCCTCGCACAGGAGCGCGCTAAGAGCAGCCGCCATTACTCCCTCGCGCTCTCCGAGCGTCGCATCTGACCCATTAGAGCGGGCCGGTGGGAGGACCGGGGGCCGCGAAATAATGATCCCTCCATGGGAAATTCTAGAAAAAGAAAACCAAGCATTTTGAGTCGGTGGCAGCGGAGGCAGCGATTAAGGCGCGCTGAACGAACGCGTCCCGTGTTTCTTCGTGTGTGTGTGTGTGTGTGTGTGTGTGTGTGTGTGTGTGTGTGTGTGTGTGTGTGTGTGTGTGTGTGTGTGTGTGTGTCTGAGTCGAAGGCGACTCAGACAGAGAAGTGCAATTTAGGAGAGGGGGGGCAATTAGTCCTCGAGCCTTTTTTGTTGTCGCGGGTCGGCCCATCGGCGACTTCATTAGCGAGGCTTTCTAAAAAAATAAATGTTAAAAAGTGGAAAATGGCCGTCTGGCCTGGATCGGCACCGCGCGACATGTGTTTGTCCTGAGGTGTTGCGCAATGACAGCCGAGGGACCGGGGGGGGGGGGGGGTGAGCCAAAAACGATGATGGCGACGACGGTGACGATGACGATGATGGTGATGATGATGCATCCGGCGACGGAGGGTCTCACTCCTCTCGCTCCCGTCTCTCTAATGCCTCTCCGCTCGTCTCTAATTGCTCCCCTATTGTTCCTTCCCGAGCAAATTGTTAATGAGAGTTTTGCTGCCACGCGGACGTCGGGGGGTTCGGCGGTGTGTGTGTGTGTGTGGGGGGGGGGGGGGGGGTGCAGTCACTTGTTGTCGGGCCAGCGTCAGAGCCCTGTGAGTAATGGGTGTGACTAATGCCGCTTGGCAGCCCTCCACTCTGGTCCCCTCCCCGCCATCTGTCCTCCCGGGGTGCTCTCAGCAGGTCTCAGTAATCACAAAGACACACACACACACACACGGACACACATACACGGACAGACACGGACACACACGATTCCAGACATTTGACATTCCTCCAAACATTTTAGAAAAATATGTTTTTTCCGAATCAGGGTTTCTCACACACACACACACACACACACACACACACACACACTCATGCATCATGTGAGTCACCTTCACAAGTTTGGTGTGTGTGCATGTTTATGAATGTAGAATACCAACCTAGACCACTCGCTCTCCTTTATTATAACCGACACATCAACATGAATGATAACTACAAATTAGTCTCTAACGGAAAAAGCACTGACACAATTTAACTCAAAATATTTTGTCCGTTTTCTTGCTCAGCCGCTTCCTGTTTGGCGTCCTCGCAGCGACGCCCCCCCCCCCTCCCCTTTTGAAGGAAATGGTTTCTGAAAGAACCCTGGTTTGAAAGGTTTTTGTGGAACCATAAATGATACCTTAAAAAAAGGTAGTTGCCACCATTCTACATTATTCAGTGTAAAAGAGGTTAATTATTTAAATCAGCGTCTCACCACCAGAATGGACATCAGCTGAGTGCAGGTTGACTCTATTGGCTTTTTCAATAGGGTATTGATGTGAGGTAGAGAGACCTTAACTCAATGCAGTCACCAACCTGTGGCGTCCCCCCATGATGCATTGCGACCAGCAAGATGAAAACGAGAAGAAAAACACAGAAGCTGAAACACAAAATAGGAAACGGCATTCAAACGGGGCTTATGTTGACGGCCTGTGTGAGGAAGCTGTCATCTGAAAACGTTCTCCTCGGTTCTCATTGAGAGCCTCGCACAAAGGGACTCGGTGTTCGGCGTTCCCGCTGCACCTTCGAGAGCCTGAACGCCACGAGGCTCCGCCGGGCGGCGAGAGAAAAAGGGGATTTGCTACGGTTGCGTTCAGGGTCACTCCGTTCGGTCCGTAATCTCATTTGGAAGTGAATGAAATAAACATATCCGTCAGGGATTGGACACGGTTAATTCTGAAGGGTGCAAATTGATTTCCTGTCGAGGAGTCTGGAGAGAGAGAGAGAGAGAGAGAGAGAGAGAAAGAGAGAGGGAGAGAGAGAGAGAGAGAGAGCTGCATGTTGAGCGTGACGACACTTCACTAGGAAAACCTCCAACAGGGATTTGTTTTCACTGGGAAGCTTCACTGGACGAGGGGGTGGCGGGAGTTATTGTTCTGGCATGGATGAATGCTCTCTCTCTCTCTCACTCTCTCCCTCCCTTCATTTCTCTCCATCCATCTCTCTCGCCCTCTCCCTTTCTCCCTCCATCTCTCTCTCCCTCCCTCCATCTCTCTCTCCCTCTCTCACTCCCTCCATCTTTCTCTCACTACCTCCATTTCTCTATCTCCCTCTCTCCCTCCATCCATGTCTCTCCCTCCATCTCTCTCTCTCTCCCTCCATCTCTCTCTCCCTCTCTCCATCTCTCTCTCCTCTCTCACTCCATCTCTCTCTCTCCCTCATCTCTCTCTCCCGCTCTCTCCATCTCTCTCTCCTCATCTCTCTCTCCTCCCTCTCTCTCCCTCTCTCCATCTCTCTCTCCTCTCTCACTCCATCTCTCTCTCTCCCTCATCTCTCTCTCCCTCCATCTCTCTCCGTCCATCTATCTCCCTCTCTCCCCATCTCTCTCTCTCTCCTTCTCTCTCGCTCCCTCTCTCTCTCACTCCCTTTCTCTCTCTCTCTCGCATCAACTTAATAAGTTGAAAGACTGAGTTTGAAATTCTTCATTACATTTTGAATTATTGACACAGCATTTTTATTTTACTGCTGCTCTCGTCTCCAGCCTTGGATAAATACCCAGAATACCCTGTTTCTCTTCTTCTATAGAGGACGTTTGCTGTTGTTGTTGTTGTTGTTGTTGTTTTAATAGCTCCGAGTATACCCTGTGCTTGTGCAGCTGCTGAATTTGGACAAATCCATGTGTAGCATTAATATCAACTTTGTGAGATGTTTGAAAATGGATGGCTCCTTTGAATCCCCCCCCCCCACACACACACACACACACACATACACACACATACACCCCCCCCCCCTCCCCCCGCCCTCCATCAATGCAGCGGCGACCGATCTGTTCACAGCACGACAAATGAGAAGATGCGTTCCCTCGCCGTCGGCGCTGCGTTTCAAAAACGTGTCGGCCGTTTACTGAGCCGGGAGAAGAGAGGCTGCTATGGAAACCGCTCCAGTGGAAACACTCGAGACGCCTCACGACGGCAGCTACCTGCTACCTGCTAACTTTCAGCATTACGTCTCGTACGAAGAGATGGCATGGGGCCTTAAAGATCTATTTTTGAGGTTCTTTGAGACACATTTACAGGTTCTTTGAAGAACCTTTGAAGGAAATGGTTTCTGAAAGAACCCTGGTTTGAAAGGTTTTTGAGGAACCATAAATGATACCTTAAAAAAAGTTAATTGAGACATCTTTATAGGTTCTTTAAATAACTATTAAAGGACATGGTTCTTCAAAGAACTCTGGTTTGAAAGGGTCTTTGTGGAACCATAAATGGTTCTTCTTTGGCATCACTCTGAAGAACCATTTTCGATTCCAGATTTCAGTGGTCCGCAGGGCAGGAACCGAGAGGAGAGGAGACGGAGTTACTGTACGGTGATCGTAGTCAAATACAATTCAGCTACAGCACACAATTAAAGGCAATTAACCTTTGACCTCTCCGGGGAAAAAACACTATCCATACGCTGCCTGAGACTCGCCGGTTTAAAGACGTGTGACCGACATCATTCATACCCTCGGCGTGCTTCCCTGGATGCCCCTGTGGTCTCAGCACCACCACAGTTCTCATCTGTGTGTGTGGGGGGGGGGGGGCCTCCGGCCACGGGGCTGCTGCTGGTGGTGATAAGAAAGATGGCGGGGCCGGACCCTGACGAGTGGCATCTTCCTACCATCGCTTCTCCCATTTCATTTCCCCGCTTTAAAGAGGAGACATCAGGATGCACTGGCCTCAGGCTGCTGCCATGATTCTCTCTCCCTCTCTCTACCTCTCTCTCTCCCTCTCTCTCCCTCTCTCTCCCTCTCTCTCCCTCTCTCTCTCCCTCTCTCTCTCGCTCTCTCTCTGAACATTAAACACACTGCCTCTCTTCCAAAGACGAGGTAACGGCTGCTTGGGAATCTACAGGTTTTTTTTAATGAACAAACATAACCTGCTCCTCTTTCATCACTCAAATACTCCCAACACCCACATGATGAAAAAATCAATAAAGTTGACCACAAGTCACACAAGACCATTCTCACTCTAAAATATTCTGTGTTTGAATCAGATTCCACCACATTAGAAGTTTTGACACACATATATATATATAGATATATATATATATTTATATATATATTTATTTATGTATTTATATAAATATGTATATTTATATATATATATATATTATATATTGTATATATATATTTATATATATTTATATAAATATATATATATATTGTATATATATATATATATACTATATATATATTTGTAATGTGCTGCACGTTGTACCTTACCTTCAGTACCATACGAGAAAATGACAAATGTATACAAACGTAATAAATGAGATCATCACTGGATGTGTAATTTCACTTTAGATTAGATTTTGGATTGCTGGATCACATGGAAGCAATTCAATCCAAAAATCCAATTACATTATCCTTATAAATAAATATTTCCAGATGAGCCCCAAAATGGAGCTATTTTTTTATCATATCGCATTACGGCCAAAGCCATTCATGCAGCTTGGCCGTACACATTTCACATTTCACATTTCCATTCAGTCAGAGACGAAAGTTCAGCAATTCTGGTGTTCCCTTAATGAATTTCAAAATGTGCGATTAATTAGTTAATTTTTTTTAATCGATTGACAGCCCTAATATATATATATACATATAAACATATACATACATACACGCATATATACACACACATACATACACACACACACACATACATATATACACACACATACACATGCATATATATATATATATTAGGGCTGTCAATCGATTAAAAAAAATTAACTAATTAATCGCACATTTTGAAATTGTGATTAATTAATCGCGATTAATCGCGCTTAAAAGTTGTTTCCTTCTTTTTAAAGACAAAACTTCACACAGATCTGTGTTTTCAAAGAGGCTCCTACATATACAGTGCCAGCGAGGTATTTAATATCGTGGATGATAAATTGTTTCTTCAGTGAAACATCAGATTAGTAATAAAAAAAGAAGTATATTGAGACCCCATTGGTCCTGTCATCTTTAACATTGAACAGCAGCAGAACCAGTGGCCTTGGTAACTGACTGACATTCAAATATGTCACGTTAACCCTCTGGAGGCTGGGGGCATTTTATACATTTTACAAAATAAAATAAATTCACCGTTTAAAGTCTTTTGCATGTGACACACCCCCACGTGTTATACATCAAACATTCCAGAACAATCTCAGCTCTGAAATGAGCCTCATTGTCCTCGCGCCGTGTCCTCTGGTTCTCTGACTGACAGGCTGCTAAATGAGCCTAACCTGTGAGGTGGGAGGTCCTTTGTGATTTACTGAGTGTTCATTGGTTGTCATTTTCCCGAAATGTTGACAGACAAACGGATTGACAAATCACGGTGAAGGTTTCGTGTGTCGCGTTCTTTCCGCGCCGCGTCACCCGACACGTCGCCCCTTCGTTCCTCTGTGTATCAGATGGGGAGACGGGAGGAAGGAGGAGCAGGAGGAAACCCGACTGATTCATCCACGAGTTAAACTGATTTATGCTCCTTATTTTCGCGGAGAAAAAAGTGTTTTAAAAACGGAAACAGTGTCAAACCGTACTGCCGCGGTTTTAAAAAAATGTAAAAAAATTTTTACAAAAAGTTGCATTAATTGCGTTAAAATATTTTAGTGCGTTAACGCGGCCAAATTAATCGCATAGATTAACGCGTTAACGCTGACAGCCCTAATATATATACATATAAACATATACATACATACACTCATATATACACACACATACATACACACACACACATACATATATACACACACATACACATGCATATACAGTATATATATATATATACATACATCCACGCGTATATACACACACATACATGCATACACATATATACACATACACACACACATACATACCCCCCATAAAAAGCAAAAAAACAACAACAAAAAGAGAACAACAACAAAAACAACAACAAAAAAGCAACCCTGGCACCCCCTTAATTAATGTGTAATGTGTAACTTGTATAAACTTCAAATAAAATGATTGAAAGAAAGAGACCAAGAAGGTAAAGAAAACGACATGAAAAACAAAGTGGACCCGTCCTCTACCCGCCCGGAACAAAACAAGCAGACGGAAGAAAGTTAGCAACGAGCAAGTGGACACGACGGAGCGTTTAGCCACTAAAAGAGCCGCATATTTCCCCCGGGAGTCGGCGGAGAGCGTGCGAAACAGTTAAAGGGGGAGAGTGAAAGCCAGAGAGGCCAGACTCACCAATGAAAGCTCAGATCCCAAACTGGATTTGCTGAATGTGTAAATAAACTTGAGAAAGTGATAATGTGAACACTTTGAAACCTGCTTCCGCTGCCCCGAGGTGGACGGAAAAGCATCCCTGAATGCAGGTTTAAAGGCAGCATCGGATGGTTATTTCGGTAGTTTGTGAGACATTTAACTATTTATACGTTGTAATTAGAGTGTAATTACACCATCAGGACCAAAAGATCCAGAGAAACTTCCCTAAACTTCCGCCTCTCCCCCCAAACGGAGAGCGAGCTGAACCAGACGGCTTTAGTTGTAAAGTGAAGCCGTATCCAGTGTCCTGTCCACTCCGTCCTCTCCTACATCACCCGTCTAATATTCATCATGCACTTTGCTTGCCATCCATCAGACGCCTCTCTTGAAAATAGTCCACTTGTTTTCCCCCCGTTTGAACTCTTCTAAGTGCTTCATTTGTCTTTTTGATGCCGCTGAGCTCCCGACGAGTTACATAATGCATGCGTTCGTGGAGCACATGTAGCACGAGGAGTTTGTTTTGATCTCGGGTTTTCTTTTTTATTCAAAGCGAGGGGATATCGGCGCCCCCTTCCCTTTTCCCAAAAACCACAAAGTCCCTCTCGCGCTCCTCCTCGCACCTTCCTGAGGATCGAGTGGCGTCGGTGAAAGCTTTTAGAAAGAGGACGGGGGGGGAGTGGGGGGGGGGATGCGTGGGCTGGAGTCGATGCAGCTAATGTACATTCACGCGTGTTTGAACGCGCGGCTCTTATATACGATGGGGAATAATTCGAGAAGGAAAAAAAAGAAGTCAGCCCCTCAAGGTCATTGTATCTAGAAGAAGAAGAAAAAAACGGTATTTCGGGCTGTGAGCCACGAGCATCTTCTTCTGATTCTACTTTCGCTTTGATCATTTCTCGATACTTTTCCCACTTTGTGATGCATCGTGAACGATCGCTCGGCCCAATTAATTCCCGATGAAAATAACGACCTGCGCGGTGGAGCGGGCTGACGTATCGTGTTAAGAACTGTCGTTTCTTAATGACTTGGTACGGGCTTCTTTTCTTCTTCTTTGTTTGCCACGAGGGAACCGGCTGACAGCAGAGCTCTCTTCATTGTTTTTAACCCTTTTTCTTCTTCTTTTATCCGGTATCTAAACGCTATAGGGGGAAAGACAGCCTGAGCTGAAACTGCACAACAGACGTGTGCGTAATCATCAGAGGCTTTCCTCGCGTATCGGTCGCTTCCCTCTGTTAATTGCTGAAACACAAAACAAAATCAAACAGAATTCACGAGAAGCACACACACCAAAATATATATATATATATATATATAAATATATATACACTACCGTTCAAAAGTTTGGGGTCACTTAGGAATGTCTTTATTTTTCAAAGAAAAGCACTGTTTTTTCAATAAAGATAACATTAATCAAAAATACCCACTATACATTGTTAATGTGGTAAATGACTATTCTAGGTGGAAATGTCTGGTTTCTAATGAAATATCTCCAGAGGTGTATAGAGGCCCATTTCCATCAACTATCACTCCAGTGTTCTCATGGTACATTGTGTTTGCTAATCGCCTTAGAAGACTAATGTCTGATTAGAAACCCTTGTGCAATTATGTTAGCACAGCTGAAAACAGTTATGCTGGTGATATAAGCTATACAACAGGCCTTCCTTTGAGCTTGAAGTTTGAAGAACAAAATTAATACTTCAAATATTAATCATTATTTCTAACCTTGTCAATGTCTTGACTATGTTTTCTATTCAATTTTCAATTCATTTGATAAATAAAAGTGAGTTTTCATGGAAGACATGAAATTGTCTGGATGACCCCAAACTTTTGAACGGCAGTGTATATATATATATACGTCCGCAGGCGTCAGAATAAAAGAACCTCTGCTCCCTGTGAACAAACTCTCTTTCCTTTTTCTCTCCCTCTGCTAATAAGTGTGATCAGAGCTGAATGGCCCAACAGCCTGACCCTCATTATAACCAAAAGTAATAAGGATAAGACACCAGTGAACCAGGCCTCATTAGGCCAATAGCCGGAAAACTCGTCGAGGGTCATCACCCGAGACGTCTCGCGCAAATCTTCTTGCTCTCCCGATGCCTCGCAGCTTTTTCGCGGAAGCCATTGTTCTCTCCGTCCGACGGCTTCTGAATCAAATGGTTGTGTGCTATCCTCACCGCTCATCGCCGCTATTTTCTCCAACGCTATACGGCGCATGCTGCCGGACCCCGCGATAATAAATAAAGGTGCGGTGCATTGCTGATGTGGTGTTCTCGTTCCTGTCGTGCACTGCTCACCGCAAAAGTCCCCCGACGCGTCGATTTGCACCCCGTCCTGCGCCCGAGCAACGACAAGCTGACACGCCTGTCTATTAGGGAGGTGAGAGGTTCTCTGCCTCGCGGTAATACATTCAATAAGCTGTAGTATACCCCCACACCCCGTCCAATCACTACCAATCACTTTCAATTCTGACCATGTCTGCACAGAAATATTATCCTATTGATTTCATCTGAATATATGTCCTGCAGGACAAAGATGAAGAGTGCACTCCTGGTAAAAAAAAAAATATGTTTATTCGTGCACCCTCAGCAGGCAACAAATTCACAACAATCAGCTTTAGAGGAAGAAGCTTTGCTAATATTTAAATGATTTTTTTTCTTCCATAAAACAATCATTCTCCTCAAGCACTCGCTACTCCAGTAAACGCGGTGGTGTGCAGAAATGCAGGCGCCCCTTTAATCAAAATGCCTTTTACAATGAATATCAAAGTGAACACAAGCTAAACGCTCACAAAAAGTTAAACGGGGCTCTTTTTACTGTTGAAAAATGGTAAAAAAAATAAATGAATTTGATAAAGGAAACAGGGATTGTGCAAAGGTTTGGCCTTTTCACAACCCAGGCCTTTTCGGACCAGCCGTAGGGTCTCTCTGGACCTGCCCACTGGGGAGATCCCCGTGATTTGCACCACTAATGGCTGATGATGTCGTTTGTTACGTTCCAATCACTGTTTGCTTTTGTATTATAAGACGATATAAGCTCTTATATTACATGCCACAGAAATATACGATCAAAACAGCTATTCATAGTTAGATTGCTGGACTTCACATTTGAACGTGTTGTATGTACTTTAGCTCAGTGGGGTAAGAGGGCCGTCCTGCAACGTTCGATCCGCTCTCCCCATTAGTTGCAAGTCAAGTGTCCTTGAGCAAGGCACTGAACCCCAGTTGCTTGGCGCTCACCGCAGCCCACTGCTCCTTAATAACTAAGGATGGGTTAAATGCAGAGAACTAATTTCCCCTTGGGGATTAATAAAAGTGTATATTCTATTTGTGTCTTTAAGCCTGGCCGAATGTAGGTCAGTGGTTAGCCGATCGTTCATTCAATCGGGGGGTTGGTGGTTCAATCCCTGCCCGAGTCGATGTGTCCTTGAGCAAGACACTTCACCCTGAGATGCTCCCTGTAGCTGTGTCTACGGTGTATGAATATAACATGATTGTAAGTCGCTTTGGATAAAAGTGTGAGCTAAATGTGTCGTTGTGACAGAGTGGAGCCTCCTCCACCAATGGGTGACCCTCATTTGTATTTCAAGTCCACCAATCACAGTGCACGGGAGGTCACAAATATATATTTCGGCATTCTCAGAGCGTTGCTAGTCGTTTCTGTGTGGACACAATAAAAAATGGAGTCTCTTTTTTCGATTGTGAAAAACGTCCTCCGATCCAAAGATGCTAAACAGCCGCTTGGAAACGCTTCCTGCAGCCACTGAAGAGGCTTTCGATTCCTGCTTCTGGAACTTTCCCCAATTTTTCCCGGCAGAATACCAAACAAAACCTTCACCGGTATCTTTGTCATTTCCAATGACATGTAATGTAATATACCGTTATGGTCGATGTTGAGGAACGCTTTAAATCATCGCCTCGCTGATATCTTTACCTCTCTCTAACGTCAATGGATTGATCTTTGGAGACTTTAGGCCTTCTTGGAATGCATTCTGTCCCCCCCCATGTGTTATTTTTTTGCCCAGAAAATAATGTTTTTCAGACGTCACAAAGGTCTCTTCTGTTAACTCAAGTGCGAAGCAAATTGTTCTAACGGCTTTACGAAGGGTTTTTCTTTTGCAGGTCGTAGAAAGGCTTTTTTTTTTCCTCCTTTCAACTCTGCCGTAGAGGTCTTTGTTGGTTAAAGCACTTTTGTACTGTTCAACTAGAACAACTACAACTGTGTCTGGCTTCTCTTTGGCTGTGATGTGCGGTTTCCTTTTGATGTTTCCTCAGCGGGTCTTTGGGGTCATTCAATCTGACAATCTGACATTCTGACAGTCTTGTTGGTCCCTTCACTTCGACCGGTCCGGTTACCTTCCCCCTCTTGTCTGATCGTGTTTCTGACAGTGGAAATGGGTTTGAAAACTGTCGCCTTCCCTCCGTGTTGGTTGGAAGTGCACAATCTCAATTCACTTCAGTTTATTTTATATATTCCATTATCACAAATTGCGAATTTGCCTCAGAGGGCTTTATAATCTGTACACATACGACATCCCTGACCTTTGACCTCACATCGGATCAGGAAAATCTCCCAAAAAAAATCTTTCACAGGGAAAAAAGGGAAGAAACCTTCAGGAGAGCAACAGAGGAGATGAATAGGTGTCATGTGTCCAGAAGGAAAGAAAAAAAATGGATATATGTAAAGTACGCTTTACAATTTAAATACGTGTTAAGAGTGAAGGATATATTTGCAACTAACGATTATCCTCACTATCGATTGATCCGCCTCGGCATTTTTTTCGGTTGATCTATTGATCATTTGGTGTAGAATACATTAGTAAACAATGAAAATGAACATCATTTCCTTTGGCCCAAGGTGATGTCATTAAACGTCTTTTTTAGTCAATCTACAACCCAAAATACTTTTCCTATCATGAGTAATCTCACATTTCAGAAGCTGAAACAGACGTAAATGATCAATTAATAATCTAAATGGCTCCAGATTAATGTTTTGCTTATTTAACTAATCCCTACAACATTAAGCTGAGCAGAAAAAGTACGAGGGAGCTCGTGAAAATATACAGTATAAATATTTAAAGTTGTGGCAATGTTTCATCAAATTGATCGTAATGAAAGGAAAGAGCATCTTCTTTTTCACAAGAATCAAAAAAACAGTTTAATTTGTAACAAATATAATTTGGCCTGCCGCGGGGGCGTATTGATTGAGACGTAGCTTCAGATTTGAGAATGTGATCACACAGAAAGCTGAAGCTCAGATCCAAGGAGCTGAAGCGGAGGCGGGTCACGGTTACTTCCGCCGTCTGCTTTTAACCAATTAAGTCCAGGTTGTAAAAAGGCCAATAAGACATTCATGAAACAGAAAAATTTAAGAAATTGTAATTTTCCCCTTTTTTTCCAAAGGTCTGAGGTCCAACATGTCCTTCATAAAGCGGGTCCACCTGATTGACAGGTGTACAGTATTGGTTGGCTACTGTCATACGGTCATATCAATCCCATATCAATTCTGCCTGAGTGCTCCATGTCGGCCAAACATGCCGAGAAAAGCCAAACAATCGAGCGAGCGGACCTCGGCTCATTCCCGGAGGATCCGGAGCCGATCCCGATGTGACGGGAGTCGATGCAGCTGCTCGTCCAATCAGCAGCCTCCTCCCAGTCGTCAAGGCATGCTCGTGGGGACTCGTCATTGATTCCCGAGCCCCTTACCACGGCTAACCTTAAGCAAAATGTTGGATAAAGATTTTCCTTTTTTTTTTAAAAATCTGATGAAGACCTTTTAGGATAAATCCTTCTTTGTGTTAGGATTCCCTCAAGGGGAAAAAAATGCGGTAGACCTGTGAATGATATTGTCACCTTTAAGCCATGATGGTCACATAAGGGTGTACCATTTTTTATTATACTATGTTTTTAACATTATATATAACAAGTGGAACACATGAAAATAAAATAAACCCTTGAGTAAGTGTATTTGGAGAAACAATAAACCCTCATACAACCGGTCGTTACGAGACAAATAGATGTTTTTGTGGGTAAAGTACGAATGCTGGATGAGACGAGCTCGGGAAAAGCGTTCAATGTAAGAGGTTGGCCCACGCTTCCATCTTATTTTTTATATAATCAGACAATAATTAGATCAAAACCAGACAATTCGGCTACTGAATCATTAATGTTACACGAAAAAGAGGATCCAACTGGTTTTAGGTGCATATTTACAAAATGTACTTTCCTTTCATCGTATCTACACGTCATAATAACTCCATCCTCCTTGTTTTGTACTTTCAGGCTGTTTTACACAATAATATTACTTCATTTTCATTCACTGAAACAGAAAAGGTCATCACAATATACCGTTTGTCATCATGTTGATGTGTACTATAGACGTCTTTCTCCAAAAAATGTGTTCCCTGGAGCTTGATCCCTGTGTCTGAGGGGTCCCTGTACTAATTAAACTAGTCACGACAGAGAAACTAAGGACCCCCAGAAACTCAACTTAAATCAAACGTGGAATAAATTAATTATAAGAATAACAGATTAAAAAGTTGTGCGTTTGGGACACGGTGTGTCTGTGTTATGAGTCATCACTAAAATGTGTGCGCTGTTGTTTTGTGATGTTTTAATTGATATTCGTGAGGAAACATGAAGACGAGACAACAACGCATCTTCACGGCGGCGCACATCTGGGTGTTTTCCACTTTTAGAGATGAGACGTGTTCCTCTGAGCTGCCGTGCGCCTGCAGTATCCAGGCCACTGGTGCGCGACCTTATTTTCAGTTTTAAAAAATAATCTCCCGTACCCCTTGGAGTGTCTTCACGTCCCCCCGTTTGAGAAACACTGATCTAGGCTCCTTGCTAGAGTATGTACACCTTTACAGATTGTGGTGTTCCTTTCACCGCCACACACACACACACACACACACACTAATAGACTCCATCCCATCTGCAAAGCTGCCGTCCCACAAAAATTGTTTTCTTGATTGCTTCCTGTACCTCTGAGTTCGGCCTTAAGGATAACATTGATTAGGAAAAAGACCACGCTCGATTTATTATTATTGGGTGTTTTTCTCTCTCTCTATCTCTCTCTCTCTCGCTGCTGCTGCTCTGTTCCGAGGAACTATTCCTGAACCACGGGAGCCAATTAATGTCCAAACAGATGAGCAAACGCCGAGAGCGAAGCCTTCGCCTCGGGGTCGAGCGGCCCGAATCTAATCTTCTCAACTGAATTACATTTCCGCCATCGTGGCGTCCACATACCTGCTGACCCGCTGGGCCGCGAGCGAGCGGGCAGATTTGTTTTTTGGGAGGGGGGCCTAATCGCGCGTTGTCGTTGCAGCGGAATAAGTGTGCATGACCTACGAGGAAGCAGCGTGGGGGGGGGTGGGGGGGGTTACCGGGCGCTGCAATGGCCGGATGGATGGGGAGACTAGGACGCTAAAAAAGGCTGCAACATTTATATTGTACAATATAAATACTTTTGGGATACATTTAATATATAAAAATAATAGCATGAATAAGTTTAGTTACTAATTATAAAAAAAGTGGTATATTTAGACTAGGTATTTATCAAATGTGCTTTAAATACATTGTTTCAAGGCTACTTTTTGAAATATTAAAAAATGGTTCTTTAAGGCACCATTTATGGTTCCATGAAGAACCGTTCAAACCAGGGTTCTTTAAAAAGACATTTCCTTAAAGAGTTCTTCAAATAACCGATAAAAGTGTCTCAAAGATCCTTCAGAATATGGTTCTTTAAGGCACCATTTATGGTTCCATGAATAACCGTTCAAACCAGGGTTCTCTAAAGATCCATTTCCCTTAAGAGTTCTTCAAAGAACCTATAACGGTGTCTTAAAGTACCTTTAAAAAAAATTTATCTTTAAGGCACCATTTCTGGTGCCGTAAAGAACCTTTCAAACCAGGGTTCTCTAAAGATCCATTTCCTTAAAGAGTTCTTCAAAGAACCTGTAAAGGTGCCTCAAATGAAAAAATGGCTCTTCAGTAGGCGATGGTTCTCCGTAGAACCACAAAGCCTTTTAAAGAACCATTTATGAACCATCATTTTTTTGTGTCCAGGTGTGTTTTGAGGTGGTGTTTAAATGATACCTTTGAATGTGAGAACCTTTCGGGCTGCAGGCGGAGCATCCCACGGCGTCGGTGCTGCTCGGCCACCACGAGTTTTAAGGCGAGCGTGAGGGGCTTAATGAGGAGGAGTTTCTCGATGCCATTAGATTCTTAACGCGTCGACGCGATCGCGTCTTTGATGTGCATTTCCACGTCTTCTCCTCAGGGAGACACACAAACACCGAGAAAAGAAATACCTGAGGCAAAAGTGGGACTTTACACTTGAAAGTGGAAGGCATTACTTATGCATTAGGTACGTCCTTGAAGAACCAAAAGGCATGCATATTCCCCTATTCCCCGCCCACCCCCCAAAAATAATACAGATAAAATCAATTATTCATTTGTAAATGTTTATTTCACTTCAAAAACCAGTGTGACACCGGCCTTGATGTTGGGGGAACGGTTCCCGCGGTAACCCTCATTGGAAGTTTTCACTTCTGTTTTTTTTAAGTTCTACAGAAACTGTCCTCCAGCAGGAACGCTCAGTGATTACCAGCAAACACACAGTCAGCACATGTTTGTTTAATGATGTCGTCGTCTACGTTTTATTGTCTGTAAAATGACATCGGAAAAACAACGAGAAACGGGAAAAATAATGGTGCTTGAATAGTTCTTTAAAAGGCGTTGTGGTTCTACGAAGAACCATCAGCTATTGAAGAAACTTTTTTTTGTTTGAGACACCTTTATAGGTTATTTGAAGAAGTCTTTAAGGGAATGGTTCTTTAAAGAACCCTGGTTTGAAAGGCTCTTTGTAGAACCAACAATGATGCCTTAAAGAACCATTTCTTTAAGGTTCTTTGAAGCACCAGAAATGGTGCCTTAAAGAACCATTTTTTAGGGTTCTTTGAGGCACCTTTATAGGTTATTTGAAGAACCATTCCCTTAAAGAACCCTGGTTTGAAAGGTTCTCTGTGGAACCAAAAATTGTCCATTAAACAAATGTTTAAGGTTCTTTGAGGCACCTTTACAGGTTCTTTGAAGAACTCTTGAAGGAAATGGGTTCTTAAAGAACCCTGGTTTGAAAGGTTGTTTGTGGAACCAGAAATGGTGCCTTAATGAACCATTTTTTAAGGTACTTTGAGACACCTAAATGGGTTATTTGAAGAACTATTTAAGGAAATGGTTCTTTAAAGAACCCTGGTTTGAAAGGGTCTTTGTGGAACCAAAATGGCTCTTCTATGGCAAAACTCTGAAGAACCATTTTTGGTTCCAGATGGCACCTTCACTTTTCTGTATGCAGCAGTTTCTTTAAAAAAACAAGAGGAGTATAAGCAGGAGACAAACAAGGTGGGATGTGTAGAAGCCAAACCCAATAGAATTAAGATTATCTTTGTAAGCATTGATTATTTTTTATTTGGGGGGGGGGGGTCCTGGTGATAATATAAACAGCACGCTGGACAAACTCAATGTTTAACCATTCAGAGAGAATTACATCAGTGTTAAATATTTTTTAAGTGATCTAAATCAAAGGACAACTTCTATTTTTTTTAATTCAAAAGCCAAACACAAAAATCATCGGGTGAACTTTTTTTAAATTGGCCTTGGAGCCAATTTATTTAACACCATGCTGAAACAATGCAAAGTTCATGACGACGTTCTGATGGTCTGCACAGATAAATTAAAATATCTGCGGCTGGAAATGGGCTTGAGTCTGCAGCTACGCTCTCATTACTTCAGACGCTCTCGGCGATGCAGCGCTTACTGATTAGTTTTGTTCGGCACTAGGGAGAAAGAAAGAGAAAGGGAGAGAAAGGGAGAGAGAGGAAGATAAAGGAAGAGAGGGGACTTCTGTAGTTATAACCCATAATTAAGCTTGATCCGTACTCCTACCACACTTAATGTGTGAGACTCAGGCAGAGGAGCGAGGCTATTTTAAATAAAGAATTCCCCACTCGAGCAACTGTAGTAACTGTAACACTATGAATGTCACTACTCCCAAACTGACTGTTACATAACTGTCTTTGCATTTGATTATTGAAATATTGTGCATGCATTTATGTAAATGCATTATTTGCGAAGATCGCAACATCACGATTCACGTGGATGACGTATGTGGATTTAAAAACACAGAAAAGCGACAAGTTTGCAGGTAGAAAAAAGAGACACAGCAAAAATGTGCGTTTGTGTGTGTGTGTGCGTGTGTGTGTGTGTGTGTGTTACCTCCTTTGAGACCACTTCAGATATACAGACCTACATTCACTGCTGGTTGCTGCAGCTGCGCCATGATCTGCACTTGATTATTTACTTGCTGCAAGCTGGTTCTTCTGTGTAACCCTGTTTGTAGTTCACCGTGGCCCAACGTGAGAAGTATACCTGCTCGACGAGGTGGGATGTGAGCTTCACAGACTTGGGGTCGTTCAGTATGCAAACCCAAACAGGAGGCGCAGAGCTTTCAGGAGGTCTTGAATCATCCATCACAACTATTATTAATGCTAAGCCCTGTGGTTGCAGGAGAATCAGACGCACGAGGGAAGGTGTGAGCTTCCTTCTATTAAACTGTGCTCACAGGGTTCTTTAAATAACGGTGACAGTTCTAGAATATGATGTCATGGTTCTACGAGATACTCAGGAAGTAAGAGTTACTTAGAAAGGCTGGCTGGTAGAAGTCTGTGGGATTGTCCCCGAGAATTAGAGGAAGCCCCCTCATCAGCACCAGTGTCCCAATATCAGTTGGCTGTGTAGCAAGTTACAGCTAGAATGACAAGAAATTAATGGTGTATATACCATATATATATATATATATATATAACTATATATATATATATTTATATATATATATATTTATTTATATATCAATATAAATATATATACATAGATATCAATATTTATTTCTATATATATGTATATTTATATATATATAAATATTTGTTTCTATATATGTATATACATATATATATTTATATGTTTTTATTTATTTATATATATATATACATATATATATATTTATATGTATTTTTTACACACATTTATATATGTCCAACCTATGTGGTGAAAAATGTACCATACAAAATCATCCTTTAACACAGATTATATAGGTTTTTTCATATTGTATATAGCCATCCAGAAAACTATTATTAATAGTGGTTGACAGGATTTTTACCGAAATTGAAAATATGGATGCCATTTTTTATTTGCTTAATTAAGATACTACGCAGTTTTACGTCAGCTAAATCCCGAACACGGGACCCGTGTTTGAGGTCCATGATGCTTTGCGGTATATAATTTTCCGTCCAGCTCTAAAGATGCAGGAACGATCAACAAAACATTCAACACATTGTACTATTTATTAATCATTATGTTGATTCATTAGGTCTGTAAAGTGGGACAAATGATCACAAACACATCTTAATTATTAAATTCATGGATGCTCTGTTGAAGAATGATGCACACACACACACACACATGTTTCTGATATTTTACACCCCCTCTCATTTATGTGAATATTAATGCACAACAAGAACACTATCAATATCCTCCAGTCCAACAACATCTCGAGACACACAAGATGCAGATTGCGGGGCGGAACCACTGGATTGTGTTACATAATTCATCTCCACTCTAAAGCTGGCACACAGGAATAATTCAGGCCCGTCCTGATTGGTTGCAAAAAACAAAAAATTCAAAGATCTGAACATGAAAGGTTTTCTACTGAACTAAATATTTGGAGTTACACATTGGCGTTAGCGTTGAAGGAAAAGGGGGAAACCTCATCTGGTTTTCCAAAAATGTGAAGGTGCCATCTGGAACCAAAATGGTTCCTCAGAGTGATGCCATCGAAGAACCATTTCTGGTTCCTCAAAGAACCTTTCAACCCATGGTTCTTTAAATAACTATTTCCTTAAAGATTTCTTCAAAGAACCGATAAAGGTGTCTCAAAGAACCTTAAAAAATGGTTATTTAAGGCACCATATTTGGTTCCTCAAAGAACCTTTCAACCCAGGGTTCTTTAAAGAACCATTTACTTAGATAGTTCTTCAAAGAACCTATAAATGTGTCTCAAATAACCTTAACATTTTTTTATTTATGGCACCATTTTTGGTTCCTTAAAGAACCTTTCAACCCATGGTTCTTTAAATAACTATTTCCTTAAAGATTTATTCAAATAACATATAAAGGTGTCTCAAAGAACCTTAAAATGGTTCTTTAAGGCACCATTTATGGTTCCACAAAGAACCTTTTAACCCAGGGTTCTTTAAAGAACCATTTACTTAGATAGTTCTTCAAAGAACCGATAAAGTTGTCTCAAAGAACCTTTAAAAAATGGTTATTTAAGGCACCATATTTGGTTCCTCAAAGAACCTTTCAACCCAGGGTTCTTTGAAGATCGATCTCAGTTTGTATTTGTAAACGATGACGCCTCAATAACCACCAACGTTAATCACGGAGTTCCACAAGGTTCTGTGCTTGGACCAATTTTATTTACCTTATACTGTACATGCTTCCTTTGGGCAATATTATTAGGAAACATTCCATAAACTTTCATTGTTATGCAGATGATACTCAACTATATCTATCGATAAAACCAGAGGAGAGCAACCAACTCGGTAAAATTCAAGCATGTCTTAAAGACATAAAAACATGGATGACCTGCAACTTCTTGATGTTAAACTCAGACAAAACCGAAGTAATTTTAATCGGCCCTGAGCACCTCAGAGATCAATTATCTGGTGATGTGGTTTCTGTAGACGGCATTGCCCTGGCATCCAACACCACTGTAAAGAATCTTGGCGTTATCTTTGATCGGCACTTGTCCTTTAACTCCCACGTAAAGCAAATCTCAAGGACTGCATTCTTTCATTTACGTAATATTTCAAAAATCAGGCACATCTTGTCTCAAAAAGATGCAGAAAAATTGGTTCACGCATTCGTTACTTCGAGACTGGATTACTGCAACTCCTTATTATCAGGCTGCTCTAATAAATCTCTTAGGTCCCTCCAGTTGATCCAGAATGCTGCAGCTCGTGTTCTCACTAAAACTAAGAAAAGAGATCACATCACTCCTGCACTAGCTGCTCTCCACTGGCTCCCAGTAAAATCAAGAATCACTTTTAAAATTCTTCTCTTAACCTACAAAGCCTTGATTGGTGATGCACCATCATATCTTAAGGAGCTTGTAGTACCATATTGCCCACTAGAGAGCTCGCTCACTAAATGCGGGACTACTTGTAGTTCCTAGAGTCTTAAAAGTAGAATGGGAGCCAGAGCCTTTAGTTAACAAGCTCCTCTTTTATGGAACCAGCTTCCACCTTCAGTCCGGAGGCAGACACAGTCACCTCGTTTAAGAGTAGACTGAAGACCTTCCTCTTTGACAGAGTTATAGTTAGGGCTGAATCAGGTTCACCTGGTCCAGCCCCTTGATATGCTGCTATAGGCTTATAGCTGCCGGGGACGTTTAGGATGCACTGAGTACCTATCTCCTCTTTTTTCTCTCCTTAAGGATGAATTTTCATCTCTCAATCACACGTTACTAACTCTGCTTTCTCCCCGGAGTCCTTTTGACTTCACGTCTCATGGGGTCATCGGACCCTATGAGACGACATAGATCCTATCTGCCTGATGGATCATCGAGGTTTGGGTCGTGGAATTCCTGTTCCTGACTACGCCACTGTCCTGTTGAGACTCCGCCCACTGTTGAGACTCCTCCTCCCCACCGCCATCTGCCTGATGGATCGTGGAGGTCTCCATCGCAGAATATGCCTACTATGAACTATTCATACACTCTGTCACATTCATTGAATGTATTTAAACTCTAAATCTGTCCTTCTGGTCACATGACATCTATTGCATCTGTCCATCCTGGAGAGGGATCCTCCTCTGTTGCTCTCCTGCAGGTTTCTTCCCTTTTTTTCCCCCTGAAGGGTTATTTGGGAGTTTTTCCTGGTCCGATGTGAGGTTTTGGGGCAGGGATGTCTATGTGTACAGATTGTAAAGCACTCTGAGACAAATTTGTAATTTGTGAAATTGGGCTATACAAATAAACTGAATTGAATTGAATTGAATTTAAAGAACCATTTACTTAGATAGTTCTACAAAGAACCTATAAAGTTGTCTCAAAGAACCTTAACATTTTTTTATTTAAGGCACCATTTTTGGTTCCTCAAAGAACCTTTCAACCAAGGGTTCTTTAAAGAACCATTTCCTTTAAGGAATCCCCCCCCCCCCCCCTCCAGCTCTGTCATCAGCAACTGTCTTATCTATTATTTCTTATGATGTAAATGGCACCTAGACGCCAGTGATGGAAGTTGGCAGATGGAATGACACCGTTTGGCCGTATCGAGGCTATTTTAGGCAAACGACTCATTCCGGGCGATTCGTCTCCGACACCGTGAACGGTATCGGAAGCCGGATCCTCCGAGGGGCCGAAGCAGAGTCCCTCCTCTGCGATGTTAAATGACCTCTGGAACAATTTGATTACGAGGTCTTGCCGACAGACGGATTCATCACCGGAGGAGTGGGAGGCCGTGTAAATGGATACGAGCGCCGAGCGCTGGGAGTGAGGGATGAGGGATGGAGGAGTGGGGAAGCAGAAGAGAATGGACTCTCAAGCCCGGCTAAGTAATCCATTTACATGTGTGTCACATGATGAATAAATGACGGACGACTCTTCTTTCCCTCGTGAAAGTGAATTATGGTTTTAAAGAACCGGCGGCGTGTTAACTTCACTCAGATCAAATGGATCCTGGAGGAGCCGTTCTGCCACCGAACTGTAAACACTGATCACGTTTAGGAGCCCGCTGCAGACGGCGTCACGATGACTTCCTCTACGGAGATTCACCATTTCTGTTCCCACTTGGCAGGTCGAATGAAGCCGGATGTGTTTTCTCTAGATTCAGACATTGTTAGCGGTGATGACAGAGTCACAACTCAACGACAAAACAGGCTGCTTCTTCTTCTGCTGCTTCTTCTGCTTCTGCTTCTTCTTCTTCTGCTGCTTCTTCTGCTTCTTCTTCTGCTTCTGCTTCTTCTTCTGCTGCTTCTTCTGCTTCTGCTTCTGCTTCTTCTTCTGCTTCTGCTTCTTCTTCTGCTTCTTCTGCTTCTTCTTCTTCTTCTGCTTCTTCTTTTTCTTCTTCTTCTTCTTCTTCTACTACTTCTTCTACATCTTCTTCTTCTTCTTTTTCTATGTCACCTCCGAGGCTTAACTCCTCAGTCCAACCCGTCACTTCTTTCCCGTCTTCCCCCGCGGCTGAACTTCATCACACTGAAACACAAGGAACACTACTCTGGTGACATTTGTTTGGCGTGGCGGCGGTGGCGTGGCGTCGGCGGCGTGGCGTCGGCGTGGCGTCGGCGGTCCCTCGGTGACGGATGGAGGCCGCCGGCGGAGACCTCTGTCAGGCAACAAGTGCTCGGCATTATTCTCCCGCCTGCACTTTTCAATCAGTGGAGACTCGGGAGGACAAAGGTGAGTTGAGGTGTGTGTGTGTGTGTGTGTGTGTGTGTGTGTGTGTGTGTGTGTGTGTGTGTGTGTGTGTGTGTGTGTGTGTGTGTGTGTGTGTGTGTGAGTGAGTGTGTGTGAGTGTGTGTGTGAGGACAGCTTATCTGTCAGAAAAGTGCATCAGGACAGGAGGAATCATTTGACCGGCGCTGACAGACCGTTCACTCTGCTCTCACATCGCCGGCCGTCAGGCTGACAGCACATTTGTCGCTGTCGGACTGGCCGGAGTTCAGAAACACGGAAAGAGGAAGTGAGACCAGAACCAGAGTGCTGTGACTGGCAGCGATGAGGAGATACACACAGAACTATAATGGTTCTTAAATGGTTCTTTAAAAGGCTTTTTTGGTTCTACGAAGAACCGTCACCGACTGAAGAAGCTTTCTTTTCGTTTGAGACACCTTGATAGGTTCTTTGAAGAACTCTTTAAGGAAATGGTTCTTTAAAGAACCCTGGTTTGAAAAGTTCTTTGAGGAACCAGAAATGGTGCCTTAAAGAACTATTTGTGACAGTTCTTTGAGAAACCTTTATAGGTTCTTTGAAGAACTATTTAAAGAAATGGTTCTTTAAAGAACCTTGGTTTGAAAGGTTCTTTGGGGACCCAGAAATGGTGCCTTAAAGAACCATGAACCAAAAATGGTTCTGCTATAGCATCACTCTGAAGAACCATTTTTGGTTCCAGGAGGCAGCTTCATGTTTCTGTGTGTATGAATCTTCTGATTGTTCATTTTCTTAAGTTCAAATAGAAGAACAGAGAACAAGTGCATCTGTTCCGTTGTTTACTCTGCGGCCCGGACGCCGTGCCGGCGCCGTGTGGGCGTTTCGTTTAGATGCAGATGAGATCGTATTAAACCTCACGACAATGCAACGGATAGAGAGGGACAAACAAAACAAGCTTTTTCACGTTAGGCGTCTCCTCAATACAAAGATCGGATAAATAAACGAGTGGATTTGAATGTAGGCTAGATATAAGTATTATTACCTTGTAGTCGTTAGGTGAGACACGTTATATATGTTTAAACCCAGTGGTGGAAACTGCTACTGGAGATGAACACATTTAAAGTAAAGACCTATTTATATAGTAATGGAAAATGTGAGAGGGTACGGTGGCCCTGAGGGCTCAACATGCTGAAAATGAACAAATCACATGCAAATACAGAAAGGTACAAAAATAAGTAACAAGATCACGTGTAAATATTTGAATATTTAGATTATTCATACAATATATAAATCAATATGATATATTATTAAAACTTAAACTAACCGGCAGTATACACAATAATTTTAATAATCCCCACATTTACCACAACAACATTGATATTCAGGTTACGGCATCACTAATTATTGTCCAGTAATATAATATGTATGAATGTAAAATGGTCCATTCTGCATAATGAGTCACTTTGAGCATTTGTTATGATGCCATACATTTGTACTTTTACTTAAATTAGGATATATAGATATAGATATAGATATAGATAGATATAGATATAGATATAGATATATTCATATATATATATACATATGAATACTTCTTCAATTACTGTTTTTTAGGATATATATATATATATCTATATATAAAGAGATATAGATATAGATAGATATGGATATGGATATAGATATATATATATATATGAATACTTCTTTCATTACTGGATTTTGGGATCTTTATATATAATATATATATATATATCCTAAAAACAGTAATGGAAGAAGTATTCATATGTACAGTATATATATATATATATATATATATAACTGTATATATATATATATATATATATATATATATATATATATATATACTGTCTTTAGCATTTGGGGGAGCCCAAAACCAGAGATAAAAAATACAAATAAATGCAAAACCACTTTATAAGGTGAGTATGTGTCATGTCTTTGCAAACAGCTTGTTGCAATGCCTCATAGTTACTACAAAAATTAAATATAAAAACAACATGGGAGCAACAGAAAGTGATGACATTTCTGTGAGCTGATGGTAAGACCGTCAACACAATTAACTCCCATCTCCAGTTTCCTGTATAGCTGCTTTTTCAAAAATTACATCAAAATAACAAAGTTTGATGGGGTATTCGTTCTTATTTCCGAATGTTCATTTAATAGGCACAACTCAAGTGGTGTGTGTGTATATATATATACAGTATATATATATATACACAATGTATATATATATATTGAATGATTCAAAGCAACCTGGAATATCCAATCAATAAGTCATGAGTCGTGGCAATACTCGGCTCCTTCATGTGTGGCCTGGAGTGATGTAAATAAGAACAAGTGAATGAATGAGACAGAAAAATGAAGTTTAAAGTGTAAAGTTTCTCATTCTTTAATCAGTGCTATTTCATGTCTTTTTATGGCCTCAATGATCATCAGAATACTTAATCAGCCAGATATTCATGTGTTAAAACTCTCTCGCTTTGTGCACTCGCAAGCCAGCGTCGCATTTTTAATGTGAATGAAATATTAAAGTGTTGAAGTTGTAAATCTGCTTACACGGTGTTGGTGTTGCTACCTTAATAAATCACTGTCATTAATCTTGCATTGAGGAACACTGGCTTTGAGTTAGCGTCTCCAGAGATGATGCTAATGACTTTCAACGTGAACATTTTCTCTGTCATCAATACGCGCATGAGAAGTAAACACGTCCGCAAAAACACACACGTCGTTTTCTTCTTCAAACAACTTTCACATCGTCGGTGTTTCTCGTTTTTCGTAATTTTTTTCTTCTTCATGTATATATATTGACCGTGTATTTTAGCAGTTTATTTACTCGACACTTCAACCTCTCCAGAGGCATCGCTCAAATCATAAAAACATCTCTCCCCACGCACACACACACACACGCACACATCTCAAGCAAAATTAATGGCTTGGAATGATGCAAGTGTTTTGCCTATTTTGCACAGAAATTTCACACATCTCTCACATTGACAGTTTGGGCTTTTTGGGGGGGATGAATTGGATGAAATGACTTAACCACTCAAGTGAAACTCACCGCTTACTTACTGCCGGAATGATTGCACGTTTGTTAAATGGCTCCAGTGGCATTTCTGCGTGTCAAACGCACCCCCACACACACACACACACACACACACAGTGTGTGAGCCTTTCAACGGGCATCAATCATCAGGAAACATATGATCAGAGGCTACATTAACACGGCTACAATTAATAGATAAACAGATCAGTCTGAAGTCGACCATCCAGAGTCAAAAATGCCCCTTGAAGATCTTACGTTTGCACTTTAAAATTAAACGAGTCGAGTTAAAACGACCGTTTAAATTGTAAAAAAAACAACAACAAAAAAGAAGTATTCCCAATGATGTTTCTTTTATTGTTTCCTGGTTTAATTCCCTCAGTGTTTTTTTTTCCTCCTTCTAAGCTGCTGACGAGGCAGCTGGCCCAGATTTGGCTTCCCCCATGCAGCACTATAAAATCAATAGATTGGGATTCATGAGGACGAGGGGTGTGAAACTGCACCCCCCCCCCCCCTCCTCCTCCCAGAATTGCCCGTCCAGAGAAACTCAGTCAATTACGTTCGAAAAGAAAATATACAGGAGATTGATTAAGCAGGCCGAAGTGGGCTTTTCAGCAGTATCGCAGGTCATACTCCAAACGCTGCAGTCAATGCAGCCGGGTTAGGGTTACACCACTTCGTCTCCATCAGAGGCTGGATGGTTTCTCGGAGAGAGAGAGAATGTGTGACCGACAGCGTGCTCCAAAACAATAATATGTGGTGTGTTCGCACGCAACAACAAAAAAGGCAATTGAACCGCTGTTGAATACAAAGAGCCGAGAGCAAAATCCCAGCATGCTCAGGGACAGAGGAGCTTGAGAGACTTTGTGATCAACGACCAGGTTGACTTCCTCTTCAGACAAATTGGATTTAATGCAGCCGGGTTCATGCCTTGTTTTTTCTTCATTTTTTTATTATTGCCATACAGATTTTTTTCCTTGTGTTCCCTCGCGAAGCAAAGATGAGGATTACAGAGCACAGGTTTAAGTAACTGCCCGCATCAGGACTCAGCTCATCTGTCAGGTTATCATGTCCCCCCGGCTCGGTAATATCAGCACCGCCGAGTTTTCATCCCCGGTTGAGCTGAACAGACGTAAACAGTGAGCGGAGAGCGGTTTGGGGGGCGCTGTGCCACAAAGTAGGACTGAATCTACGCGTAATACGATGTGTCTCCACCATCAGGAAACAAAACACCAACTTTTTCCTCCAAAAAATAGTCTCAGTTTACACGCAAGCGCTGCTCGTTATTGCATTTTTACCCTTACCGATTGCACTGCTCAGTCCAAAACAAAACGCTGCATCCGAGCTGATGCAAAAACAGGGAAATTAGAGCTGGCAACTTCAATCTTGGATTGTTTGTTTGCTGCTGAGCAGAGGAAGATGCTGCAGACATTACCCGCCCTTGTCCAACTTGGCTTTAGCTCCGCCCCTTTGAGACACTGTGATTGGCAGGCTGTAACCTCCTGATGTATGTGCCTGAATATCTGACTGCAACAAAGCCGCTGCAAAGCAAGAGGACACAAGAAGACGATACAAGAAGAAAGAAATATTGTAAATGTGAATTGTTATTATGCCGTGTGCTGTTATTAGATACATTAGCAACGTGGCTCCAGGGATGGAAATGTTGTGTCTGTCGGACCCCCCCACTGTGCTTCAGAGATGAAATCTCAGCTATGTGATGTCATCGTCCCCACAGGAGGAAATTACTTCAACATCGAGTCAAACTGTTGTCCAACTTAGCTCTAATTAGCAAATGCCAGCATGCTAACATGGCGGGAACATTCTGCCCTCGAGTTGAAATATCCTCCTGACGAAAGCCGCCACTTTCATCGTTTACATCGCAGCTTGTTGCATGACTTTTAATATAATGTGTGATGAAGGCAATATAAATGTAATTGCCCGTGTGCTCTAAAGCCCGACAAATATGACCTGCTAAATAACTAATGCTGCCCCCAAGTGTCGCATGCAAACCCATAAGTTGCGTTGTTCTGCAACAGGCAGTTGGAGCAGCGCCTGGAATGAATGAAGGCGAATGAATATGGGATAATTCAGTTTTTCTTTTTTAATAAATGTGCAAAATATTCTTCATTTCTGTTTTTTTCCGTCAAGATGGGGTGCTGAGTGAACATTAATGAGAAATAAACTGAAGTTTTTTGATTTTAGCAAATGGCTGCAATAAAACAAAGAGTGAACAATTTAAAGGGGTCTGAATACTTTCCGTACCTACTGTATTTATATATATATATATATTTATATACATATATACATATATATATGTATATATATACACATATATATATATAAATATATATTTATATACATATATATATATACACAAAATATACAGGACTGTAATTAAATAGAAAATATTTTGTCATCAGCTGGAAATCAGGATTTTGACATTTGAGATATCGCTGCAGCCGGTAGACCTCCGCCTCTCCGCGAGCCGTGGTTGGTCTGGGGATAAGAGAGAGGACTCGTACACCGAGTCCTCGCCGGAGGTTGTCCTAAAAATCAGGTTAGCAGGGAGCTGCTGCGCTGCGCCGCCCGTTGGCTTTCTTTACGTTTACGCATACAGTCTGTCCTTAGAGCACGATTATTTCCTTTTCTCATCAGCACTCGTGTGAGCTGCTCGCACCTCAAACCTATATATATATATATATTGAAAACGTTACTTGAGTCTGTTTATTGCCTTTAAGTCCTCCATTAATCCGCTCAGCCTTCTATCACAAGCAAAGCGAAGAAAAAAATTGGAAGTTTACAATCACGGTTTGCATTTCCAACCTGCTTCGGGCGGCTCTGGCAAACCCCCAGACAGGAACTGGCCGATGCAAGTGTAGCAGCTCAGAGGGATTCACTCACTTATCTCCGCTCAGGCTGAGTGATGCCTTCTGGGTCGTCGTGACTTGGCATGCTGGGCAGAACTCGTGGAATGATTCACCAGCTTCTTCGCCGCGTTTTCAATATGTTTATTTATTTCATAAAAAGCGCGACGTCCATAGCCTAATTGGAAATGTGATAAGCTGCGCAAGACACTTAACGCTGTATTCGCACAGGGTTACACCTCCATCACGTGGCTTCAGGAATCAGCTCAAACTCTAACCATGAAGGCAGTAACTGGACCAGAGGGAACTCACTTAGGAGGTTGTAGTAAAGAGCCTCTTATGGGCCCAAAGCAGATTGCAGGGGGGTTGCAGCATGAAAGGAGAGGAGCTGAAGACGGTTCAGGACCATTGGAACAACCCCTGTCCATGGCAGAGCAGCGGGCAGCCAATCATCATAGAGATTATTTATTTACCTATTTTGAGTTTCTTAACCCTCCTGTTACCTTATGGTCAATTTGACCCCATTCAATGTTTAATGTCAGTGTTCTTTCGGGTCAATTCGACCCCAGGCTGTTTTTCACTATGTCAAACATATAAGAAACATCAACTTTTTTATATATTTAAAGGGCTATTTAGGTAGTCAACAAACAAACATAAAGTACCTGACACTTAAACTTGGAAAACAATATTAATTCTAATAATTTTCTGGAGGTTTTAATTGCTGGGGTCAAATTGACCCCGAGGGTAAAATATGTCAGTAAATATAAAGGTAACAGGAGGGTTAAACATTGAATGGGGTCAAATTGACCCTAAGGTAACAGGAGGGTTAATTAAGACGGCTTCATCTCCAACCTGAGTGGATGTCTAATCAGCCACAATAAAAAAGAGTCTTTGTGCCACCGACGGTGAAC
Source organism: Pseudoliparis swirei (assembly GCF_029220125.1). Taxonomy (NCBI): domain Eukaryota; kingdom Metazoa; phylum Chordata; class Actinopteri; order Perciformes; family Liparidae; genus Pseudoliparis; species Pseudoliparis swirei. The sequence continues at coordinate 26,015,047 of NC_079405.1, read as the reverse complement.
TTTGGCTTTTCCTAATCATAACGACCAAGGTGTCCTAACCTTACCCAAACTATTTTAACCCAAACCCTGATAAAGTCGCCCAAACAAACGTTTGGAACTGAAATTGTATCTCGGACCAATGTTGTTAAAATATTATCTCCGAGTGATTTTTCTGAACAAGGCTTTTTTGACCTTTCCGTTAATAAAACATCTCGTTATACCGTCTTTGAAAGTGTGTCGTTTTGTTAATGCCTGCTCCGGGCGGTCGTGGTGGTTTGAAGACTAAATCTAAGAGAGGTGATGCAAAATGATCCCGCTTGGTATTCATAGAACGCATCCCTTTAAACTCATGGTGGAGGTGATTATGTGAGAAGGGGAGTACCGCTGCCGGTACAGCTCAGGGTGCTGTAATATTAATGAGCATGCTCCTCAATGCTCCGTGTAAGTGATAATTAATAAGTTATAATGTTGTGATGTAGAACAGCCTTCCATCACACTTCTGCGTGTTGCAGGATCACACACAGGAAGATGAAGGTGCCATCTGGAACTGGAAATGCTTCTTCAGAGTGATGCCGTAGAAGAACCATTTATGTTTCCATGAAGAACTTTTAAAACCAGAGTTCTCTAAAGAACCATTTAGTTCTTCAAAGAACCTGTAAAGGTGTCTCGAAGAGCCTTAAAAAATGGTTCTTTGAGGCACCATTTCTGGTTCCACAGAGAACCTTTCAAACCAGGGTTCTCGAAAGAACCATGTCCTTAACCCTTGTGTGCCCTTTTTCATTCATTTTTTTTCGATTCAAACCCTCCTATCGCCGCCAATTTCAATTTTGATTCAATGTGTAATTTAATTCTGGTTCTCTTCGGTCAACACAAAAACAAAAACAGTACCTCAACAAAAAAAATAAAAACAAAATTAATTTTAAATTTTTTTTAGATTTTAATATATGGGGTTGATATTGACCTCAATAAATATGTTAGTAAATATAAAGGTAACAGGAGGGTTAAACATTGAATCGGGTCAAATTGACCCGAAGGCAACACAAGGGTTAAATAGCTCTTCAAAGAACCTATTATGGTGTCTCAAAGTACCTTAAAAATGATTCTTTAAGGCACTAATTCTGGTTCCACAAAAAACCTTTCAAACTTTAAAGAACCATTTCCTTAAAGAGTTCTTCAAAGAACCTATAAAGGTGTTTCAAAGAACCTTAAAAATGGTACTTTAAGGCACCATTTCTGGGTCCACAAAGAACCTTTTAAACCAGAGTTCTTTAAAGAACCATTTCCTTAACTAGTTCCTCAAAGAACCTATAAAGGTGTCCAAGAGAACCTTAAAAAATGGTTCTTTAAGGCACCATTTCTAAGATGGTTCTTCAATAGGTGATGGTTCTTCATAGAATCACAAAGCCTTTTAAAGAACTATTTATTTAGGAACCATTATTGTTCTGTGTGTACCAGACGAGCTTATAGAAGTCCGTCAGGTCAGGACTATTTAAAAGAATAATGTCAAAGATTTATATAAATTAAATAGTATTTGTACTTCTCCTTGTTGTACTAAAGTGTTTTGGTGTGTGTTTCTTTTGGGGATTTTTAATGCTAATGCTTGTGTCCGGTCACATCTTGGCACCATGGAGGATATAAGTGTTATCTTTTTTCCATCAGGCATCTGAACAGTCAAATACAACAAAAAACTAATCTGGACGAATGTCAAAGCATATTTCCCTCGGGCCTGTTCATCTAAGTACCTCAGAGAACTCGGGTGATGATCCCGCTCCTCTTGCACCGTCCTCTGTGCTACAGTTGTTTAAATGTCTTCCGTCTCCATTTGGCATGTCGAGTTTCGACCGTGCGGGAAAGCGATACTATTTAAAGGTTGTGTACCTTGAACGTGGAAATGTGCTCGTTTTATTTCCCCTCGAATAGTATTTGGGTTAGAAAAGAGGAATCGGTGCGGCCTCCACGCCGTAGATTCTCTGTGCCTCCCCTCGGTACGTCGTCTCTACGCAAAAAAACACCCTCAGAGACTTCAGCTGCTTTCAATTCCGACAGAGCCTCCAGACTGGCTTCTGCTTTCCATTTAATGTCAGTTCTCCCCCTGCTCTCTCAGTTTGCCCCTGTCTTTCTGTGAGAGTAAATGAATCCACCCCCCCTGATGGTAGGGGGGATGTGATGTGGGAGCAGTGATCGGGGGGCCTTTAATCTCAGAGATCCATCCTGGAGGTTTGTGCCCCGCCTCATCGCTCTCTGTTCAAACACTGAACTTCCCTGCCAAGGCGACAAGGATTACAGCGCCGCCGTTCTCGTCTCACTCCATCTCCCGCCCCCTTTAATGCTTTTCGCTCGTTCTATCTCTCTCTCCATCTCCATCTCCATCTCCCTCATATCACTCCTTTTTTTTTTAAACACAGACACACACGGAGGCACTGAACTTTATGCCGACGCCTGCGACTCGGAGGACAATAATATAACAAATCTTCACACAGAATTGCCTGCATCCTGATGCGATGATGAAGCGCTCACACACACACACACACAGTCGTCACATACAATCGCAATGCGCACATTTCATTGTGTGCGTAAAACAATACAAACAAACTGGAGATCTGATTATTAGTACGGGGGCACAAAGCGCTGTTTTGATGTCATTTTGAAAAATGAGATCAGCGAGCGCCATGACGAACGAGGTAACACGAATGCGGCGCTGGAATAAAACCCTGTGAGCTGTGAAATTATGTTTTCAGACATCTTTCAGACAGAGAGAGAGAAAAGTGTTTAGAAATAAAGTCGGTGCAATTCATGTAAAACTCCTGAGTGGATTTGCGTGTGACCGCGTGTTCGACTTTATCGACACGGTAAAGCGCGAATATGAATATTCACAGATCATTTGAGATGTTGACACCGAGATCTAAAAAATAAATAATAATTCACACACGTTCTTGTGACGGCTGCCGTTCGCTATTTTAAGTATCAGACTGCTCCTTTTTATTAAAAAGTGTCAACTTAATCTAATCAGCTAAGGCTTGCAAAATCAGTAACTTCTTTTAAATCATCTTCTTAAACCCCATTTTTATAAAACAGCTTTTAAGTGATCTAGTCTTTTTATGCAGAACGTTGGTTCCCCTAATTTAGTTTGTCTGTTTTTAATTTATTTGTAATTTATTTGTCATTTATTTGTTTTTTAATAAAAACAAATATTTTTTTAATTTAAATTTTAATTGTAATACATACTTTTAAATGTAATATTGGTTTCTTTCTATTCCACTTGTTTTTCTTTGACTCTCTGTGGAGCACTTTGTAAACATTGTTTTTAAAAGTGCTATATAAATAAAGTTATTATTATTATTGTTATCATTATTATCTGTGTGAGATCATAACAGATGAAGATGAGGGTTTGATTCGGCCCTTCATGGTGTATCATGTTAACTCAACATCCAAATGAAGCTTATCCGAAGTTCAGCCGAGAAGACTGTCATCTTGCATCACGTCTTCATGCTTACTCCATTTATTTATATTCCCTCTCTCTCTCTTTCTCTCTCTTCCAACTCAATCAGCTGACTGAGGGCGACGCTCTTTCGGTCGGACCAATCAGATTTAGCCACGTCCTCCGTGAGCCAATCGAGTAAGTCTAAAACTTTTCCTTTGATGCCCTCAGATGTTATTTTAATGCAACCCTGCTCCCACCCATCCACCTCTGGATTCATCCCCCCATCAGAATTCCCGCTCCACATTACATCCATCCAGATCTTTATCAGTTGATGTCTTTTACCTTGACGGAGAATACAAGACAAGTGCTATCTAAATGCCACTGAAGTGCTAATCTGTGTTTTAATCCAGATATAGTCGGAAAAGGTGTGTTTTCAGTCTCCGACGGAAGGACAGCAGAAAGTCTCTACATCTTCCGTCGGAGACTGAAAACACACCTTTTCCGACTATATCTGGATTAAAACACAGATTAGCACTTCAGTGGCACTTAGATAGCACTTACTTATGGTACTTTTGTAGTTCGACTATGTTGAGGAAATGTTACTTCCTGTATTCTTGTTGTTCTTAGTTTGTACTCTAGGTTGAAATGCACTTATTGTAAGTCGCTTTGGATAAAAGCGTCCGCTAAATGACATGTAATGTAATGTAAAGACATCTTATGAGTTCTCTGGTCCGACCTTCGGCGCGTGTTGTCTGTAACTGTCGTGGTGAGAACACTGGCCTTCTCTTTCTTAGTGTCTGGGATTTCACTTTTCAGTGTCAGAGTCAAATGAAAGAACCGCATAGAAAGATGTAATTGGATTGCAGGCAAAACGAAATCCTTGAAACTTTGAAATTCTTCTTTCTGGTTGAGGCTATCTGTTGTCGGCTCCAGCCCGATACGCTTCATCGTGGTTTCGTAAGAAAGTGCAATCGAGCCCAATGACGTGCCGGACCGGCTGACATATTTTTTTTTCATTTTCTTTCCGAGTTTTTCAGCCGGAGCGATTGCTCTTCGGTCGATGAGAGAGGTAAATACTGCTTTCTATTAAACGAACTGTATTGCATCAGCGCAGAAGACGGATGGCTCTCGAAGCGGGAGCCTATTCAAGGCCACGCTGTCTTGACATACCTGAGCGAGAGACGAAATGTCTGCATGAGAGGGTGTTGCTGTACGTGAGAGAAGGACTGTGGACTGCCGCTGTTAATACAGTCAGCGGCATCACGCTCCGTCTTCCTGCGCACGAACACCTTAAGTTTAGCTCCAGCTGCTCGCACTTCCTCCAAATCACGACTTTGTGCCTCTTGAGCTTTCCGCTCCCGTTCCTTTTGACTCTCGGATAACTTTCCTTTGTCTTTCTTCCGCTGTCATCTTCTCCTAATCCGCCTCCTTCACTGTAAATTCAGCAGCTTAGGTGCCGTGGATGGAGTCACGGAGACGTGTCTCAGATGGGTTGTGACTTATAAAAAGAAAGCGGCGGATCCGTAGACTGACTTTGTTCATGAAGGCGTTTTTCTTTCCTCGTCCTAAATAAACTCCACCCGTCTTCGTCTATTGCTCTTCTATTGGCGTTAATGACAATTTACCTGGTGACTGATTCACACGTATCAACTCAGGTAAGGTGGAAGGTGTGGAGAGATCTCGAATGTCTAAATACATCTTTATGTCGTCCTTGAGAGGCCAAAGCTCACTCTCTGGCAGATACGTCCTTCATCTGATCTCTTTGCTTTGCGTACATTGAGCTTCCACTGCTCATACATCAAGAGCAGCCTCCTTTCCTTTCTTTTTGCTTCTTCACGTTGTAAAGCATTTTCTCTGTGGGCTTCAGGGTACATTCAGAGCGTCGGGGACCTTCAGGTTGGTCGTCATTTCTTCGCAGGAAGTCGGTCGCACTTTGTCCTCATCCTTCAATTAAGATAAGGTCTCTCGGATACAATCTGAACTACATTTCTTACATTATTTAGTCAATAGAAAACCTTTTAACAGATACGATAAAACCTTCACAATAAACCGTATGACCATCTACAGTAGAAAGTAACACAGTTGTGTTCATATAGAGACCCTTAAATTATTAAAGTATTCAGGTAAAAGCCGTGTGAACACAATTTTCAAAGTAAATGGAAAATAGCCTCTAAAATAGTAAAATGTCCGTAATTATTAAGAGTCCTTTGAATGTTAACGTTCAAGATTACATGTGATGTGACCGTTCTTGACCATCGCACCGAATCCACGAGACCACAACCAGAATTGCGGAGGTGGATCACATGTTCACATGTGCTGCTGTATTAATCCACGAGGATAACAAGGACTGGAGTGGAGAAGACCCTCCGCCGTAGCCCGTAATGGAGGGGGAAGTCTTCAGGCCGGTGAGGGTAAAGCTCTGACTGTGGCGGACCACAATGATGGAGGGTATAGATGTTTCCAAAGGCCTGTATTCATGTTCGACCTGAACTTTATAGACGAACATACATTCATCCTTTTCTCCTTTACAACCAATCTCCAGATATCACAGGAAGAGCTATGGAACAAATCAGACCTGAATGAGCCCGTACAAGTGTAAACATGAATTAGATGACTTTCAGCTATACATGTAGACATTAATCACAACATTTTATCTTTCTTAAAAGGCACAAATAAAGGCTGGAATCTAGCATTAATATAACCTTACTGCGTGGGAGTTTAGCCAGTCCCATGTTTTGCTAACATTAGCATCTTATACATTGAATCACACTTTTACAGGTGAATTAAGATGAAGTCACTAAACATATAGTCAAAGTGCAATATAACATAAAGTACCTTGTTCCCGTTCCAGCTATCGGTGCTTAGACATTCATAAAGTGACTCTTGTATTTCAGGGAATTACCTTATGAACGCCGTGACCTTCAGTACACACCGTCAGTTAAGGTACTTTTAATGTAAAGTCATGTTAAGAGATGTGCATCTAATTCAGGTCTCGCAGGAAGGATTTCAAAATAAAGGACCCGAAATATACAAAGGTACTTACAAAATAAAGGCTTGAAATAGTCGCCCTATGAACATAACCTTCACAGGGTCATTTACACTCCCACCAATCATGGGTAAATAATGTAACTTTATAGAATTCACATTAATATAAGCACGAATGATTTTAATTGAAAATTACCTTCCATAAGTCAGAAGGTGGAGAACCTTTATGAACTCAGAACAAGAACTTGCTCCCCTGTGGTTCATAAAACCGTCTCCAACTTATTCATAGAGTTCACGCGCCAGTTGGAGGAGGTCTTATGAACCAGAGGGGAGATAGTTTTAATCAGGCTCCAGCAGCTGGACCACAAACCCAAGAGCATCGTACAGGGAGAGAGAGGCCACTGGCGCCGGAGAGGCACGGCTTCGTGCACACCGATCCCGGAGGATGACGTTAAGTCGGAAGTGGACAAGGCGTCGATGGCACCACCAGGACCCCGGATATGGCGGAGAGGAGAGGTAAAACCACTAAAAAAGAGGAAGCACTGGATAAATTATGAAACAAGAAGAGCATGACTAAGAAGACGGGACGCGACTCGACAGTTTGTTTCCTCAGCCGGTCCCGTTGTGCGTGAGCGTTAGTGGATGTGAGTCTCTCTGTCATGTCCCACTGGCTAGCTATTTGCCGCCTCTCTGCACAGCACTCATACGGCAGTTACTGCTGATAACACCATCCCACAGAAGAGCAATCCCCCCCCCCCCCCCCCCCCGCCCCTCTCCCCCTCGTCCTGTTGGCGACGTTAGCTGCTATAGCCACCGCCCCGCCAAGTTGAGAGCCGTGTGGAGGCAATCCTCCCAATCACGAATTTGCTGTGAATTCATCCCCCTTGAACTACTCACATTCACTGGAAAAGTTAATCACAAAGTAAAGATAGAATTGTATGCAACTTCTCACAGACTGTTTTCTGCCAACAGCTAACAATACAATGCAATGTGCAATACAGAAATATGAACTTCTATTTTGAAACAACTCTCCAGTGCTGAGGGTGAAATGAGTGGGTGGTTGTTAATGCTGCGATGAGACGGCACAGAGAGGGGAATATTCAAAACACATTTTTAATAACTCATTGACAGGCATTAAAACCAGCCTTGAGCGTCACATCTTTGCCCTCTCCTCATCCTCACTGGAGGAGAGCAACATCTGATTAATATGCTGCTGTATAATCAACAGCTTTCTTTGTCACAGAGTTAATAATAAAATCATCACACCTACATTATGTGTCTTGCGTTAGGGCGAGTACGCTATGAATGCAGAATGTGAATACGCCAGATGTGTATGTATACTGTGAAATAACACCGTTCTGTTCCCGAATTATCACTTTTCATTTCCTGCTCCGCGGTGTATTTACATCATCCCAAAATCGACATACAATTCGATAAATCAGCCATTACGAAGCCCAGCCAACAACATTTCGACACCTTTCAGAGGGGGAGGGAGCTGCATTAATCAAGATACACTTAATTATGTCGGGCTTAGCCTCATTTTAAGTGCCGCCATGAGTAATGCAGACAGATCATGCATGAACCCCTCAACGCATTGTTACCTCTCGGAGCGCCCGTTATCCGGAAATGAGGCCCCAGATCCGTACGTATAGCGACGTGTCGACATCGGCCTCGTCGCAGCAGGAGATGGAGTCGTCTGGTTTCACACTGAATGCGCCGCGAGAGCGAGAAACAAGCATGAAATCCAGCTGTGTCTGACAGAAGAATAGCAGGAGTCACAACTTCACTTCAAATCTCAGCCGGAAAACTTCGCTCAGGTGCGTCTGACAAATCTGAGGAGGGAAGGCAGTGTTGGGGACGGATGCGGTGACAATGTGGCTGCAGGCATATCCGCTGCATACGTGGCAATCAGTGGAAGCCACTATAGCTATTAAGGGTCCAAGTGCAAGGTTTTTTTTTTATGGCAGGATGTAAGTTTGCAAACAAGCACTTGTGTGTCATTTGTTAAGCTGAAAAAGAGACAGGAGGCATCGATGTCTTAATGAATCAGAACTCCTCTCCTTGCCTCTTACAGTTGAAGCTTCCTTCTCACGTCATGAGGGGTTCACTATCAAACAGCTGAGAACTTACAGTTTCTAATCTCTGGAATAGCGATAGTTAACTTATCAAATCTTGCTCGAATGCAAATATAGATGCAGGGTGGTGTATACAAATTTACAAGTAAAAGATAATTAAGGGGGTGCCGGGGTTGCTTTTCTTTTTCTTTTTTCTTTTTGTTGTTTTTGTTTTGTTTTTTGGGGTATGTATGTGTGTTTGTATGTATGTATGTAGGTGTGTGCATGTGTATGTATGTATGTATGTATGGATGTGTCTATATATGTATGTATTTATATACTGTATATATATATATATACGTATATATATCATTGTGACCTGTTTTGTGTGTGCATGTGTATGTATATGTGTATGTATATGGATCTATATGTGTATATGTGTGTATGTATGTGTATATATGTTGTTCTGTTTTTGTCTGACTTTTTTGTATTTGTTTTATGTTAATATGTCTAAACGAATAAAAAATATAAGTGACAACAACAATATTGCTGTAATTCTTTGTGTATTACAACGCATTCAGTTTTAACTCTAAATCAAGCTTCCTGAATATTCCCTGTTCTTAAGCCAGCCTGTTAACCTGTCTTCAGCCTTCCCGAATACATAAACAAAATAACAACAACACATTATATAAACACGTTTGACCCTTCGACCTTGTAAGAATATAATTACAACCCGTTTCACTGCATTACTGTGCGGTGCTTTGGCCTGAATATATTCCAATCATGAAACTCACTCACTCTACGTCGTCGTATTTCACATAAACCTTCACCAAACAGAAGGCACAGATGTCACAGCGACAATAAATAAAAAATAGTGACATAAAGGGAGCCAGTTGGTCGGTTTCCAACCTGACCAAACATGAATTTCATTGAAAAAACAACGTCTTAGAAGTCCGTGGAAATATATGGCGATGAGATAACACGCAAACTAACGTGTTTCTAGGCACAGGAGACGTTCGATGTGTTCATTCAGAAGGCTGGGGAATGCCTACGGAAGACAAAGTGTGGAGAGCTAAGAGAATGTGTTTTTTTCCATCTCATCATCAAAGCAGAGGAGACCCCCGAGTTGACCATCACATTATGATTGCTGCAGAAAAGTGGATGAGAAATAAAGAGAATACGCTATACAGCTAAATGGGCTCCAACTGATTAAACTGAGATGCAAATTTCCAGTGGAGATAAGGAGATAAGTGAAGCCTAAAGAGGCCCATTCCAGGGCAATCTCAGTGTGAAATAGAACAGTAAAGTGTCTTATTATCCCAATACATACTGCAGATAATGTGTCCATGATGTGCAATGCTTCCAACATCCTTATCATGGACACATTCATTCTAATGGATCCCACTCTACGTTGCATTAATGCGGTCGTTATAGTTCTTGGCATTGATCACTAAAATCACAAATTCCTTTAAAATGAGTATCCATGCCATATTTTATGGAAATTAAAACACGATATGTCATCAGCATCGCCTGTTAGATGTTTTGAGTTTTTTGGGGAAATACACTTAATTGAGAAATTGAAACCACTCTCATGTTAGTGACATAAATATACAACTGCAGAGAGCAGATAGTTAGCTTAGCTTAGCATAAATACTGGAAACAGGGAGAAACAACTAGACCTGGTCTGTTGAAAGTTACAGACCAAGATCTCTCAATATTGTGCGGTTTTCACAGCATGTTATTGTCTGAGTTTGTTTTTTTTGCAACTATTTCTTGGCAGATAAGGCCGAGTTTGTTGCCTTTGGTCAGAGCCAAGCTAGTTGATTCTCTCTGTTTCCAGTCTTTGCCCTAAGCTAGTCGTACAGGCTTTAAAGCCTCACATTTAACGCACAGATAGGAGTGTGGCATCAATCTTTTCATCGTCTTACTCTCAGCAAAGGAAGCTCAAAAGCGCATTTCCCCAAAACGTTGTCCTACTCCTTTAAGACGGGCGTGTTTACTGTGGCTGAACCTCTGTGCAGCTGCTCATTATTTTCCTGGCTGACAGCGCGTATTCAAACCATGCCATCACAAAACAGTCTTTTGCAACCGTGGATTAAAATACATGGCAGGCATTTTAAAAATCATCTGCAACCGCAATACAAAAAGAGCAGTTCTCTGTGGAAGCGTAGAGGCCAAATAGCACACATCGCTCAAAGGGCAAAGATGTGTTCAAAGACCTTTGCACAGTGGACAACCAACTAAAGTCAAATTGGTGCTTAAAATAGTTCCTATGTATAGGCCTATATATATATATACTGTATATACTACCGTTCAAAAGTTTGGGGTCACCCAGACAATTTCGTGTCTTCCATGAAAACTCACACTTTTATTTATCAAATGAATTGAACATTTCATAGAACATATAGTCAAGACATTGACAAGGTTAGAAATAATGGATAATATTTGAAGTATTAATTTTGTTCTTCAAACTTCAAGCTCAAAGGAAGGCCAGTTGTATAGCTTATATCACCAGCATAACTGTTTTCAGCTGTGCAAACATAATTGCACAAGGGTTTTCTAATCAGACATTAGTCTTCTAAGGCGATTATCAAACACAATGTACCATTAGAACACTGGAGTGATAGTTGATGGAAATGGGCCTCTATACACCTATGGAGATATTTCATTAGAAACCAGACATTTCCACCTAGAATAGTCATTTACCACATTAACAATGTATAGAGTATATTTTTGATTAATTTAATGTTATCTTTATTGAAAAAACAGTGCTTTTCTTTGAAAAATAAAGACATTTCTAAGTGACCCCAAACTTTTGAACGGTAGTGTATATATATATATACAGGACTGTCTCAGAAAATTAGAATATTGTGATAAAGTTCTTTATTTTCTGTAATGCAATTAAAAACAAAAATGTCATGCATTCTGGATTCATTACAAATCAACTGAAATATTGCAAGTTTTTATTCTTTAATATTGCTGATTATGGCTTACAGCTTAAGAAAACTCTAAAATCCTATCTCATAAAATTTGAATATTTCCTCAGACCAAGTAAAAAAAAAGATTTATAACAGCAAAACAAAATCAAACATTTGAAAATGTGTTTCCAGGTGTTTCGACTTAATTAGACGATTCAAGTGATTTGTTTAATACCCTACTAGTATACTTTTTCATGATATTCTAATATTTAGAAATAGGATATTTGAGTTTTCTTAAGCTGTAAGCCATAATCAGCAATATTAAAAGAATAAAAGGCTTGCAATATTTCAGTTGATTTGTAATGAATCCAGAATGCATGACATTTTTGTTTTTTTAATTGCATTACAGAAAATAAAGAACTTTATCACAATATTCTAATTTTCTGAGACAGTCCTGTATATATGTATCGTCTGATAGCTAAATGATTATAAATTAGATAAATGATCATTATATTGCAATAGAAGTATTTACTTACAAACAAATGTAACTGTTCCTGGTCGTTTGACTAGAGGTGACAACACGTATTTGTGGGGCTGTAAAGTGAACAAATGTGGCTCCGCAGCTGCAGGGGCGTGAGGCCGAGGAACCATTGACCACCGGCTCACTGGTCGGTCGTTTCATTTAACCAGCGGTGGAACTAGCAAGATAGCTAACTAGCCAGCCGTCTCGCTAGTTAGCTAGCTAGCTAACCTTTCTGTAACGCTGCGCTGCTTGAAGACAGAGTTGTCCCTTGTTTGGCAATAGCAATGACAAGAATATGTGGATGAACCATTATATTGTTACATTTACCCACTCGGTGACTTGCAGCAAGTCGGTTTAGTTCATACGGAGGTTAGTCCGCTACACGGTCGCAATGGCACAATTAAACATGGCCGCCGCTTCATTGATTTGAATGGGGATGTCTGTTTACCGACACAATGGCAAGAAGTGAAGTATCTGAAACAAACACAACCGTGATCAGGAGACAGGAATGCAACACACACAACTTTATTTCTGACCACCTGTGAGCCCGCAGACCCTCCTCATGTGTCGTCAGCAGTAGAAGGTTTTTACCGTCACCGATACTTTCACGTTCATTACATTTTTGTGTTTCGACAAAATGTGGTTTGTTTATTAAATTCGGTCACTTGTTACGTGATTGGGTGTTTGGTTTTGTAGTTTTCCATGTCGTTTAAAATGTTTTATGTATTTCATGATTTTCTTATTTGTTTCATGAAGTGCACTTCCAGCTCCTCCTGGCCATAATAATGTGGAGACAAATTTCATCCAAAATTGGAGACATAAGAAATGTTCTTTACGAGACTTACACCAATATGAGGCAGAAGAAAAAAAAGAATTTTAAAAAGAAGGATTTTTCAGTTTCTACAGAGCGTCTTTTCATCCAAACTCAATTCCTCCCAATAATGACCAGGTTCATGCTCTCATGACAGTGGCATCATATTCATCAAATGAGCATCACTCAGCCAGTTCATCGTTGCACCGAGTCGAACAGAGGAAGAAGAGAAAAACAATAATGTTTCTGAGCTCTAAATTGTGTTTGCTGATAGCGCTGCTGCTTGGCTGGCTGTTGATGGATATTACTTTCCATGCCGTTCCCCAGGCCGCTGCGTGGAGCACTGCCTTTTGAAATGAGCGATTGGGTGATGCTCCTCTTAAACTAGTTCAGCGTGGCATCGTTCATCATCCGCGGCACAGCCAGCGGGGAGCGGCGGCAGCGTCCCCGAGTCTGCCAGTCACAATGGGGTTACGGGGAGAATTGGCTGCCTGCAACCTCACAACGCTGCTCTTTGCACGGGTGGCCACCGAGATAGCGCCGGCTTTCACGTTCCACGTACGCATCCGACAACCCGCTGAACCGCAACGGGAGCTATTTAAGGAGCTGTTTCAAAAGTACTGCCACTCTCGCATCTATCCCGTAATAACGCCAGAAAGATTTGCTCAAGAAATGTCTCCTGACGCCGGAGAAGAGTGCAACAGCAATGTATCACCAACACATAAAACTGGGACTTTAACTATCTTTGACAACAGAGTGCTGTTCTTGAACACACCTGCTATTTCACAGTTATTTCAATATGTGTTGAATGGTGTCAAAGCCAATCATTCCAATGGGCACGGTGAAGTTTCCGTTCCTCCTTCACACCTGCTGTTTAGCTTTTTTTCGTTGAGTTTTGTTGGCGCTCCAGTTTTTTAAGGCCGCTCTGACTTTTTCTGCAGCACACGTAGAATCCGCACCTGCCGACTCTTCACTTTGTGTCGGAGAGGAATTGATTTGCATGGGGAGAAAACATATTGTTCGCAGTTAATTCGAGGCTGTCTTTGGTTTCGCTGCTTTTTGGGAAGCGCTACCCACGCTGTGCGTAAGGCAAACCTGACCTCGGTGCCTCTCAGGCACATCAGAATTCAGATTTACAAAAAACCTTTTCATGGGACTTTTCACCCCTGTAATTGTCTTTGAATTTAATGGACTCAACTTGAAGTGCTTTCTGAAGTGCAGCTGCTGCGCCCACCGCTTTCTACCTGCTGCGTCCATGGAGCTGCAGCTCTGTGGGTAGACATAGAGAGAGCAGTTGTTCGCCATGAAAGACTGGCGGAAAAATAAAATAATACATAAAAACTGTCTGTCACACAGTGTCAGGTTAGTTATAAGAGCCTCCTCATTGTGTGTAATGGTACAAAACACTTAAGGCCTAGTTACACCTGCATCTAAATGTGATTTCAGTGGAATCGACGTGACCAGAAAACCATCTTCACTGACCTCTGGGAAAACAGACAGCCTGAGAGTCCAAAACAAGAAGAATCAATTATTTATTCAATTCAATTCAGTTTATTTGTATAGCCCAATTTCACAAATTACAAATTTGTCTCGGAGTGCTTTACAATCTGTACACATAGACATCCCTGCCCCAAAACCTCACATCGGACCAGGAAAAACTCCCAAATAACCCTTCAGGGGGGAAAAAAGGGAAGAAACCTGCAGGAGAGCAACAGAGGAGGATCCCTCTCCTAGGATGGACAGATGCAATAGATGTAATGTGTACAGAAGGACAGATTTAGAGTTAAAATACATTCAATGAATATGACAGAGTGTATGAATAGTTCATAGTAGGCATATTCCACGATGGAGACCTCCACGATCCATCAGGCAGATGGCGGTGGGGAGGAGGAGGGCGGAGTCTCAACAGGACAGTGGCGTAGTCATGAGCAGGAATTCCACGACCCAGACGATCCATCAGGCAGATAGATCTATGCCGTCTCATAGGGTCCGATGACCCCATGAGACGTAAAGTCAAAAGGACTTCCGGGAGAAAGCAGAGTTAGTAACGTGTGATTGAGAGATGAAAATTCATCCTTAAGGAGAGAAAAAGAGGAGATAGGTACTCAGTGCATCCTAAACGTCCCCGGCAGCTATAAGCCTATAGCAGCATATCAAGGGGCTGGACCAGGGCAAACCTGATTCAGCCCTAACTATAAGCTCTGTCAAAGAGGAAGGTCTTAAGTCTACTCTTAAACGAGGTGACTGTGTCTGCCTCCCGGACTGAAATTGGAAGCTGGTTCCATAAAAGAGGAGCTTGATAACCAAAGGCTCTGGCTCCCATTCTACTTTTTAAGACTCTAGGAACTACAAGTAGTCCCGCATTTAGTGAGCGTAGCTCTCTAGTGGGGCAATATGGTACGACAAGCTCCTTAAGATATGATGGAGCATCACCAATCAAGGCTTTGTAGGTTAAGAGAAGAATTTTAAAAGTGATTCTTGATTTTACTGGGAGCCAGTGCAGAGCAGCTAGTGCAGGAGTGATGTGATCTCTTTTCTTAGTTTTAGTGAGAACACGAGCTGCAGCATTCTGGATCAACTGGAGGGACCTAAGAGATTTATTAGAGCAGCCTGCTAATAAGGAGTTGCAGTAATCCAGTCTCAAGTAACGAACGCGTGAACCAATTTTTCTGCATCTTTTGAGACAAGATGTGCCTGATTTTTGAAATATTACGTAGATGAAAGAATGCAGTCCTTGAGATTTGCTTTACGTGGGAGTTAAAGGACAAGTCCCGATCAAAGATAACGCCAAGATTCTTTACAGTGGTGTTGGATGCCAGGGCAATGCCGTCTACAGAATCCACATCACCAGATAATTGATCTCTGAGGTGCTCAGGGCCGATTAAAATTACTTCGGTTTTGTCTGAGTTTAACATCAAGAAGTTGCAGGTCATCCATGTTTTTATGTCTTTAAGACATGCTTGAATTTTACAGAGTTGGTTGCTCTCCTCTGGTTTTATCGATAAATATAGTTGAGTGTCATCTGCATAACAATGAAAGTTTATGGAGTGTTTCCTGATAATATTGCCCAAAGGAAGCATGTATAAGGTAAATAAAATTGGTCCAAGCACAGAACCTTGTGGAACTCCGTGATTAACGTTGGTGGTTATCGAGGCGCCATCGTTTACAAATACAAACTGAGATCGATCTGATAAATAGGATTTAAACCAAATTAGTGCCGTGCCTGAAATGCCAATCGACTGCTCCAGTCTCTGTAACAGGATGTCATGGTCAATGGTGTCGAATGCAGCACTAAGGTCTAACAAGACCAGGACAGAGAGGAGTCCTTTATCTGCTGCCATTAAGAGGTCATTTGTAATTTTCACCAGTGCCGCCTCGGTGCTGTGGTGTTTTCTAAATCCTGATTGAAATTTCTCAAATAAACTATTATGATGTAGAAAGTCGCACAACTGATTTGCGACCACTTTCTCAAGGATCTTGGAGAGGAAGGTGAGGTTAGAGATCGGTCTGTAGTTAGCCAATACCTCTGGATCCAGAGTGGGCTTCTTCAGGAGAGGTTTAATAACAGCCACCTTGAAGGAGTGTGGTACGTGGCCTGTTAGCAGAGACACATTGATAATATCTAATAGAGAGCCGCCAATTAAAGGCAAAACGTCTTTAAGCAGCCTCGTCGGGATGGGGTCCAAGAGACAGGTAGACGTGTTCAAGTAGAAACCGTTGAAAATAATTGGTCACGGTTGATAGGAGAAAATCCTCCAAATATACACCAGGGCATACAGCGGTTTCCAAGGCCATTCCACTTGAGGACAGATTGGCACTGGTTATGGGCAAGAGATTATTAATCTTGTCCCTAATAGTTAAAATCTTTTCATTAAAGAAGTTCATAAAGTCATTACCACTAAGGTTTATAGGAATGCTCGGCCCACAGAGCTGTGACTCTCTGTCAGCCTGGCTACAGTGCTGAAGAGAAACCTGGGGTTGTTTTATTTTTTCTATTATTGATGAGTAATAGGCTGCTCTGGCATTACGGAGGGCCTTCTTATATGTTTTAAGACTATCTCGCCAAACTAAGCGGGATTCTTCGAGATTAGTTGAACGCCATATGCGTCCAAGCGTTCGTGACGTTTGTTACAGTTTGCGGGGCTGAGGGTTATACCAGTGAGCAAACCTCCTCTTCCTCACTGTCTTCTTCTTCAGAGGGGCTATCGAGTCCAGTGTCATTCTCAGAGAGCCTATGGCACTGTCAACAAGATGATCAATCTGGGACGGACTAAAGTTAGACCAGGAGTCCTCTGTTATATTGAGACGTGGTATCGAATCAAATACAGAAGGAATCGCTTTAAATTTAGCTACAGCACTATCAGTTAGACATCTAGTGTAGAAACTTTTGACTAACGGAGTACACTCCGGTAGTATAAATTCAAAAGTTATGAGGTTGTGGTCTGACAGAAGAGGATTCTGTGGGAAGACGTTCAAATGCTCAATGTCAACGCCATAAGTAAGAACAAGATCAAGCGTGTGGCCAAAGCTGTGAGTGGGTTTCTGTACTCTCTGACAGAAGCCAATCGAGTCCAACAAGGAGATGAATGCAGCACTAAGGCAATCATTATCAACATCCACATGGATATTAAAATCTCCAACAATAATAACTTTATCGGTTTTAAGAACCAAACTTGATATAAATTCTGAGAATTCAGATATAAACTCTGAATATGGACCTGGTGGCGGTACAGAATCACAAATCGAATTGGCTGTAGTGTTTTCCAGGTTGGATGTGAAAGACTAAGAACAAGGCTTTCAAATGAGGTGTAGTGTAATTTTGGTTGAGGATTAATTAATAGGCTCGATTCAAAGATGGCTGCTACTCCACCTCCTCGACCGGTGCCTCGAGGAATGTGAGTATTAATATGACTTGGAGGAGTCGATTCATTCAGGCAGACATATTCTTCATGGCTCAGCCAGGTTTCAGTTAGGCAACATAAATCAATGTGATTATCTGATATTAAATCATTCAGTAACACAGCTTTAGATGACAGAGATCGAATATTTAGGAGACCACATTTAATAGACCTATTTTGTTGCACTGCTGAAATAATTGTGTTAACTTGTATAAGGTTATTGTGTACGACTCCTCTTCTGCTTACTTTTGATTTATTTAATTGAAGTGGCCGTGGGACAGACACAGTCTCTACTCTAAAGTCAAGGGTGGGTAACTGCTCGAATGGAAGAGCAGAGAAGGGTGTTAAACTACAACTCTGCTCCCGGTTCCTGATCTGAACCCTGGGTTGTCATAGATTAAGTCCGTGATCAACTTGGTCATATTCGCAGAAATGAGACGCTCCGTCCAACGTGGGATGAATGCCGCTCTCCTCATCAGATCAGGTTTTCCCAGAAAGTCTTCCAGTTGTCTACGTAGCCCACATTATTCGCTGGGCACCACCTCGACAGCCAGCGGTTGAAAGACGACATTCGGCTATACAATTCGTCTGTCTGCAAATTTGGGAGAGGGCCAGAGAAAATTACGGTGTCCGACAACGTCTTGGCATAAGCACACACCGATTCCACATTAATTTTAGTGACTTCCGACCGACGGGCTCGGCGCATTACCACCGGCGTGTATTACAATCTGACTGTATCTCCGCTTATCCTTAGCCAGCAGCTTCAAACAAGACTCCACGTCGCCCGCTCTGGCCCCCGGGAGGCACACGACTCTGGTCCGTGGCTTCGCTATTTTCACGTTCCTGACTATAGAGCTCCCGATAACCAGGGTGTGTTCCTCAGCGGGTGTGTCGCTGAGCAGGGAAAACTGGTTCGAAACGTGAAGTGGTTGGTGCACAGCGGGCTTCTGTGTAGACTTACTACTCCTGCGAACAGTTACCCAACCATCCGGCTGCACGGTTACCGCCGGAGAACAGCTAACAGCTGACTGTAGCTCCGCGCCGACTACGGGAGAGGGCGGGCTAACTAGCATAGCTGTCTGAGCTTCGATAGCGGAGCCGTGCATCTAACCCACTTAGACCTGCCTCCAACCTAGCAAATAAACTACACTTGTTGCATGTATCGTTATCATTAAGGGAGGCAGGGGGATAACTATACATGAGACACACTGAGCAAGAGGGAGCGGGAGGGAGAGAAGAAGAAGTCATGCTCGCTGTTGAGCTGGCAACCAGAGCTTACCGGAAGAGTGAGATGATGCGTTCAGGAGCAGCCACAGAAGATAAATATTTTACAGACTGTGAGACTGAGTCAATGGTACAACTACGTGTACAAAAATGTATGAACTTATCGGCCTGTTAACAGAGTTAATAGCTTTCTAAATGGTAGTTAGCAAGCCTTCTACCTCAGAGAGCTATTGTGACTGATTTACAATGGACCCGGACTCCCAGCTGGCTTGCACAGGAGAGGTTAGCTTGCCACCCAGCTCTGTAAGTATATATATATATTATATATATATATATATATATATATATATATATATATATAACTTCTAGAACTACACACACGCATTTCACTGTGAAGGGAAGTAACATAATATAATAATATAATATATATATATATATATATATATTCATTAGTATGTTTTCATCGGTGTATAATCCTCTGAAACTTTAGAATCGTTGTGTTTTCGTTCACTTAGAATGAGCTTTTTATATATATTTATAAAATAGGGAATGAGTCCTCTTCACAGGGTTTCTACATGTCAGATGAGACTAAACAATCACGGTCTCAACCGAAAGCAATTTGATATTTTGACGGTACTTGAAGGCCACCGTAGCGCTCCTCCACGCTTAGAGCAGAGAAGTTCTCCATTGCTTGCATTCTGCACTCTCACCAATAGGTGCCACTAGAACGCACACACTCTGAGCTCTTTTTAAGCCCCTAAATGATGAAGTTTGTTGAAGAACAGAAAGGTTATGTTCTGTCTGCACAGTTGAACATTGTCACATGAATTGCCGACAGTAAATATTAAGCTCAGGTATTTTGTAGAGCAGTTATTCCTAATGTTGATAAACAACACAGACAGAAAGTGTTTTCCACTTTAACGTATCTTTTATTCATGATTCATTTGCTCGTATTTCCATTTATGAGCCACCGATAAATACGCTCGTTGGGTTGTTCAGTTGTATTCAGCGGCATAATGCTTTGTGTTTTTTAAAAGACAAGTAGCTGGCACAGCGTTATTTTAGCCTGATTATGGTGCATTCAGCTTAGTGTCTTCAGTTATTAGGCACAGTTAATCATGATGTTTTATGTTTTTTTAATTTGTAATTGATTTCTGACTCACCCTGTCCTGTGCCTTGTGGGGTGAGCCTCTATCAAAGTGTAGACTCACTGGCTTGCAAGAACATCTTAGACATGTTGTTTTTTCTTTCTTCTTAGATTTATGACTCAGATTTCTTGGAAGTAGAACTACCAAACAGTATTGTATAGTGCTTTTAATTGCAAAACCACAAATACCACTGGTGGACTTGGGAGGGGTCTGCCCCCCATGCAAAGGCAATGCACTGGTGTGTGATGAAGTTCCCTCTAGGGTGCCCTACCAGTGGAGAAAACAACATGGGTGCCCTCAAATGTAGACAACATGATTCACTGCCACAGACTGCCATACAGTACATGCTACAAAGATTTCTGCACGGTGGTGCCTTTATTATATATATTTTTCCCCTGCCACTGAGTCTGCCACTCATGCATAATAATGTGAAATAATATAACTTTGGCTAAGTAACCCAAACATGAGCTCAAACGACCATCTGCAAAGTCGCTTTTTTCATACTGCATCTGGCTTGTGATAATATGTATATATTCAACACCTGCTGTGAATTTGTGGGATAAAAGCCAACAAGAAGGGCTGCATTTAGCTCGCTGCTCCGCCGCTGAAGGTTGTTAGCGAACACCTTTCGTAACCCTCAGCTGGCACCGGTGAGCGGGAAGCATTAGATCAAAAGACATAAGTGGTGTTCGTCATCTATTGCCATTAAATTCTATAAGGAAAGTGTGTCCTTTGTTCTGCAGCGCAGTTAAAAACTATATCTGTGAGATGAAAAAGCAGCAGGAAGCTCAACCTGCCTGTGAAAAGGCTTTACAGCTTCTCGTCTACATGTATGTGGCCTGTCAAATTGTCAGAATGGGATTGCGGTTCTGGCAAAAATATTTAAATGCTTTTTTTGGGGGGGGGGGGGGGGGGTATTTTAACCACACTATAAATACATCTTCTCTGCATTTTCTTTTTTTCTTGTAGATGTGATGTGAATTCTGACCAAGACACCTCAAAACCAGTGTTGCTTGGCATTGATTCATGAGAGCAGGGAACAGCAGGTGAACAGCTCCAGACCCCAAAGGTCATTTGATTTGCAATCTCTTTTGCATTTGGCATACTGTAATTGAAACTAAATTGAAAACACACACATACAAACACACTTAATCCGGGGTTACATGTCGTAATGTCCAGCGTAATTGACACACTAAATTAAAGAGACACAGATAAAACTTTTATGACGTGCTGTCATTTAAAAACGGCTTGATGTCATACTGCATTTCATTTCACTGCTTCAGACTTGATTACATCGGGTCTGAAGTTCAATTGCTTGTAAGAGCCACCATCTGACAGCTGTTCTGTGAAGACAACCACACACACACACACACACACACAATATATATATATATATATATCCCCTAAACACCACAGAAGTAAACAAGAGCTGAGGAAAGACCGGTCGACTGCTGATAGTGGAATTGCCGGAAAAACAAACTTTAATCACTGTCAACATCTCTTTGCAAAGCTCGACCCAAGTGAAGGAACAAAGACTATTTATATGGCGCCTTCCATTAGCGAATATTGCAAAGCGCTCCACAGCTATGAGGTGAGAGTGCTCCACAACTACACTCAAAAAAACGATTCAAGCCCTTCTTAGAGGTGACACATTTAAATATTGATTGATACATTTAAATAAATCAATTACAAAACGAAGATATTTATTTTGAATGGGTGTAACACAAAGTGTATGAATTAGGGCTGTGAAATGATTAAAATTTTTAATCGGGTTAATCACAGGTTTTTGTGGATTAATCATGATTAATCAATTTATGACAAACGGATATATACATTTATACATTCTTCTATACAATGGTGCTGCAACTCAGCAGTTATTTAGCAGTTTTCTTCCATATGGAACATTAATACATCTTCATCCTAAACAGAATGTTTAACCCTCCTGTTGCCTTTCTGGTCAATTTGATCCCATTCAATGTTTAATGTCGGTGTTCTTTCTGGGGTCATTTGACCCAGGCTGTTTTTCACTGTGTCAAACATATCAGAAATATCAACTTTTTCATTTATTTAAAGGGCTATTTAGGTAGTCAACAAACAAACATAAAGTACCTCACACTTAAACTTGGGAAGCAATATTAATTCTAATAATTTTGATACAATCTAATCTAGTCTTCTCTAAGCTGCTGAGGCAAGCTGCTGAGGCAAACTTTATATGGGTTTGAACATGAACGTGGACCGTGAAAGGGACGGTGGGGACACCCGGCTGAGCTGAAACCTCACCGTGGACAGATGAACAATTGACTTTTTTTTTTTTTTTTTTGCTCGGTCGATGCGCGAAGCTCTGTGGCGACGAGAGTAAGAGTTCGAACGATTAACAGGCGAACAGATGAAAGAGACAGATGACATGCTGATAGATCAACAACAGTCAAATAGTTTAACAAAGAAACAAAGAAGAGACTAGAAGGGGCGTCAGGGGCGGCTTTAAAATCATCGTCATGCGATCGATCGACACCACGCCGCGTCGAGGTCGCAGGTCGCGATCGACGTGTTGAGACCCTGATCTAGGAAAGAAAAAAGTCGTAAATGTGTTCCGGGGTGAACCATGGAAGGATCATTACCGATGAACGAGTTCAGATTGAAGTGTGTATTGGAAGCTCATTTTGCAAGTGACTTTTTTTTTCGTCGACCCGACCAACAACAGATTGATTGAAGCTCATTCTGCACATGCGTTAAATGCGTTTAAAAAAAATAGTTAAACCTGTAATTGAATTAACTGAGTTAACGCGTTATTTTTCACAGCACTAGTATGAATACTTTCATTTATTAGATTTATTTAGGTTACACTCACAAAAACGATTCAAGCCCTTCTTCGAAGTGACACATTTAAATATTGTTTGATACATTTAAATAAATCAATTACAAAAATAGATATTTATATTTAATGGGTGGAACACAAAATGTATGAATTCTTTCATTTATTAGATTTATTTAGGTTAGATGGTGTGCATATCAACTCAAAATAAATGTGTTTCATTGAGGACTACCCTTTGCGCATGCGCCAGCTGAAAATCAGTTGTTTACAAGGTGAAGACACTTTCAGGGTTGTACGATGGTGTAGTGGCTAGCACTGTCGCCTCAAAGCCAAAGGTCTGTGAGTTCAATTCCCAGTCGGGGCTTACTTTCTGGGTGGAGTTTGCATATTTTCTTAATTAGTTAGTTTATATTTTGAGTTGGACAAACACAAATTAATTTAATTTAATGAATATCGTTATTTTATTTTAGATGTATTTGATACAAATGAGTTGGACTAACTTAATTACATTGTATTGCACTGATGTGCTAAATTTGAGTTGGAGTTGCATATAATTATTGGATGGAAAACCTGCCAACAATTTAATTGAGTTCATCCAATGAGTCATTTCTTTGAGTGTATAAGGTGACAGCTCTCCACAACTATGAGATGATAGCGCTCCACAGCTATGAGAAAAAAGCGCTTCACAGCTATGAGGTGAAAGTGCATACAACGTAGTGAGACAATGAGATTTAAAACAACTACAAAATGTTACAGAAGCCAGTCTACACAGGCTGTGAGCTATTTTTGGAAAAGTGTCGTTCCAAATTCCTCCAAAAAGTTACCTGGCCGGATGACCTCAGTGAACTGCAGGTGTCAGTAATGCGAGACGGAGACGAACCGCATGTCGATTCCAGAGCGATTAAAGAGGATTTTTTAGCAATTCATTGAATTTAATGGGGAGCCGTTTGCGAAATTTCGTTTGAGCGGCTCCTTTTGTGATCAAGGGACGACCTGCAGAGTTCGGTAAACAGAGCCGACAATGACGTCATCTTCCACAGGTGGTAAAGCAGAAGCAAATCAAGTCCGTGCCGCTGGTATAATAAACATGTGCAGACTGGGAGTCAGAGTGCATGTGGGACGTATGGTAGATATCAGGCAGAGCAGCGGCGTATATATATTCGTATTCTGTTGGACTCCAACAGAGAGAGACCTCTGGCTCTCAACTCCTTTTAATCACCTCTCCGAGGAATACACAGCTCCGCCCGCTGAGCCAGGTTAGCTGCAGGTGACAAACACACACACACACACACACACACACACACACACGCACGGCAACATCAGTAACAGAACCGCTAGCTACATAACACAGCAGTAAGCAGGATATTCTGCGAAAGCAATAGGGATGAACATTAGTGGAAGGTACCCCGTTGCTCTCAGATTGCTGCGTTGACAGATAACCAAACATTTGAATTAAAAGAAACTGCGGTTAATATAAATGAGACGAAGTCTGTGAGCCAATTCAAGGCAGTCGACTCGAGGTCACCGTTGCACTCCAGTGCAATATTCTTTTAAATGTCCACTGTGTAGGATTTAAGGGGATCTATTAGTAGGAATGTAATATACATTCATAACTATGTTTTCATTCGCACATTAGCTGAAACTAGAAATCGGTTAGTTTCCGTGAGCCCTTCATGTCGGGACTTTCTCTCAGTCCAATATTTTGTTCCCCTCGTTTTCTTCTTCAATGGCGAAATGCCGCGTTATTTGATGACTGCCGCTTGTTGCCGGGCGGGTATCTCACAGCGGGTTACAAAGATCGCTTTGGATTGAACTGACGCTGGCGAGAGCTGCTTTCCATCACGAATTGCAAATCTTTTTTTCCCCCCAATGATAATCTGAAAATGTAACAGCTTTCAATTGGAATATCTTTATTCACACGCAGAGTTTTAGATTCTGTCACAATGAAAAATATGGTCCGGGTGTGGAACAGCTCCTTAAAAAACGACAAAGGAGTGATAGACAGTCATTCTAAAAAAAACATTTGGAGTTGTGTTTTCATGGCCACCTCCAATATTCACTCTCTGTTCCTTTCATTTTTGGTCTCTACCAACTCCTGAGGGAAATAATCTGGCTCTGTAGCTGCTGAATGCGGCGCTGTGTTCACCGGCTACTCCCTATGTCTGTCAGCAGGTACGAGGTAGTAAAGGAGAGAGAATGGACAGAAACAGAAAACCAATGAACTGAAATGTACTATAAAAATGCTTAAAGAAGAGCTGCAGATGTATGATCTCTGTAGGTTTATCACTAAGAGTGAGCCCTTGTCACATATTGATATATTGTGATAATGATTGCGTATAGCAGACACACGTGGCTTCAACGGTTCTCTGATTGTCTGGAGATAAACTGGAAAAACACACGACTACAAGCAGCTCAGCACTTGATCAACTCAATACGGAAAAATGGTAAAGTTAATCTGATCATCTGTGTGAAATCATAACGGATCAAGATGAGGGATTGATTCAGCGCTGCATGAGGCCGCCGTGTTAAAGTCAGAGCCGCTCCACCGGCGGTGTCTGCACTCCATCGGGGAGATGCTCCCGTTCAGCTCATGGCATCACCACCATTTAAAAATAATGACGTCACAATATATACATACATATTATCTTTAAATTTCAGTAATTAATTTAATTACTCTTAAAGCCTTTTTTCCAATTAATTCCCTCTTAGCTGTACAAATCCATGTGCATTCTTCAAAATAATACACACATATAAAACATGTAGGCCTATTAAGAATTTATTTAAATCCAAAGGAATTTTTGCAATTATTATAATTTAAAATATTCAGTTAATACGCACTCCTCAAAGCCACCAGACTTCCACGGTTCCAACCATAGTCTGGTCGGATAACGAAAGCTATAATTTACAGAGTTGTATGTGAATGTGTTCGCTCCGGCCCCCCTGCCTCGCTCTGCTGTTGCGAAATCACTCAACGAGTCTGACGCTGTGCGACAAAAGTCTGGACAGACTTCTGAATTACTAGACTTTTAGATCTAATATGAGTAAAGAATCAGCAACTTTTCATCTCAATTTTAATTTGAAATACTGCTGAGGGGAAATAATTGAAAAGTTTAGCCATATATTTCGCCTGTTTCCAAATCGGGGGACAGGAAACGCATCGTACGCATTGCATTGTGGGTGTTTTACGAGCCCTGAGGAAACACTATGCGTCCGTGAAAATCTTCTGAACAAAGGATTCGATGCTAGAACAATATGTTGTGATCGCATGAGGAAAGATCCTTGATATGAAGCCATTAGCCCCCACTGACCCTCATGAACAGAGCCCGGGTCCCCCACTGAACCTCATGAACAGAGCCCGGGTCCCCCACTGACCCTCATGAACAGAGCCCGGGTCCCCCACTGACCCTCACTGACCCTCATGAACAGAGCCCGGGTCCCCCACTGACCTTCATGAACAGAGCCCGGGTCCCCCACTGACCCTCATGAACAGAGCCCGGGTCCCCCACTGAACCTCATGAACAGAGCCCGGGTCCCCCACTGACCCTCATGAACAGAGCTCGGGTCCCCCACTGAACCTCATGAACAGAGCCCGGGTCCCCCACTGAACCTCATGAACAGAGCCCGGGTCCCCCACTGAACCTCATGAACAGAGCCCTGGTCCCCCACTGACCCTCATGAACAGAGCCCGGGTCCCCCACTGACCCTCATGAACAGAGCCAGGGTCCCCCACTGACCCTCATGAACAGAGCCCGGGTCCCCCACTGAACCTCATGAACAGAGCCAGGGTCCCCCACTGACCCTCAACAACAGAGCCCGGGTCCCCCACTGACCCTCGTGAATAGATATATTTGATTTATTTTATCTTATACCATTGTAAATGTAATGTTTAAATTCTTGCACTATGTTGACTGTTGATTATTGTTGATTGTTGTTGTTTTGTTTGTCTGTCTGTACACACCCGCCGCCAAGTCAAATTCTTCCTGTGTCTAACACACGTAGCAAATAAATGTTTCTGATTCTGATTCTGATTAATCCTTTTTTGACTATTTTCTGGCTACTACTTCACGATCATCTAGAAGTTAGCCGTCGCCATGTTGAGAGCCGTGTGGAGGCAATCCTTCATTTATAAATATGGTCAGAATTTGGAATCAGCATTTTTAAATGTGTCAAGTTATAGGATTTGGGTAGAAGATAGAATAATTTAGGATTTATAATTCTGAATAGCGCTCTCGACGCCGCGCAGCTAATCAAAAGTCTGAAACAAAAGAGACAAAACCAGAACCAGAGCACGCTGACATTTCTTTGGTGTTTCAAAGTGTAAGATGTTTTGTTATTTATCTCTTAATGACTTGCACCTGCTGAACAACTGGTGTTCTGTGTGTGTTCTGAATAGCAATTATGTGGAGTGTCAAAGGAGCTACGATATAATAAGTATTTTTTTCCATAACAATCAGATTCTCCGTTTTGTTTTCCCGGCACACGTTTACACATTTCTTCCTGTGGTTACAACAGATGATAGCTGGGCACTGACCTTGTGCTGAACAATACCTGATTCTTATTCTAACTCTCACCTTCTCCACCAGATGACATGAGTTACTGTCAAATGCAATTGTCATTTTGCAAAACCTTCTTTTTTTTAAAAATGATCCACACATTTAAAAACACTAAGTCAGCGTCCTCACCCTAAACGACAAGATCTCAGCTTTCTTCAGTCTCTTGCTGGGTTCCTCCATATTCTCGTTAAAGAGAGAGAGAGAGAGAGAGAGTGACTCAGAGGATCTCTGCAGGTGGCGGAGCTGTTTGTGGACGATGAGCGATGGTGGTGTCTTGGGCTCATCTTTAATTCAGATGCCTCATGGTTCTGTGGCGGAGAGAGAAAACAAGAGACTTAAGATACAAGATTGATGCTCAAGTGGGAGGCGTGCACGGCCAGCGTGAGTCACACAGCTGAGGCATCACGCAACAGAGCCAGCGGTAGATTTGCAGTTCATATGTCATTCCGAATCGATCGTCTGGGCCGTCTGGTTTGGTTGTTTTATTCCTCAATCACATCACAGGCTGAATCATGGTTGACATATCAACTAGAAAATGCAGGTGGAATTAATATTTGAGAATTTGTCGGGTGAAGGACACCCTCGATAAATAATAAACACGGCTCATAACACACAAGAGAGCCCCCTGGGGCAAAAGAGAGCCTCGGCTGACTCCTCTTCCTCTCGCTCTCTGTGCAGTGGGTCAGCTTCAAGGACCTGTCGAGGTTAGGTAAAGTGCAGGAGAACACGTGGCAGAATAAATCGGAGACCCAGAAACCAACCGGGTCTGTGTCAGTATGTTGAAGAAGCATAAAAAACTGTATTTTAAATGAGTGGCATGGGGACAAATGCTAAATCCTAGTGTATTAATATGAAGAGGGGAACTACCAGTAACTTTATTTCCTGCGCAAATTACTAATTCATTTAAAAGGAAATGATCCCGATACCTGCCTGGTCGTGTCATATTAAATTCTGTAATTGATCTACCAGAAGAAAAGGGATTATAAGTCATGAATCCAACGAGTTCTATACCTTGGAGGGAAGAGGATATGCTCAGTAAATATATATAAATCTGTATTGTTGACCTTGGACAAGCCCTCATAGTACACCATACACTACCAACACAAGTCTCCATAGTACACCATACACTACTAATAGAAGTCCTCATAGTACACAATAATACACTACTAATACAAGTACTCATGGTATACCATACACTACCAATACAAGCCCTCATAGTACACCATACACTACTAATACAAGCCCTCATAGTACACCATACACTACCAACACAAGTCCCCATAGTACACCATACACTACTAATACAAGTCCTCATAGTACACCATACACTACCAATACAAGCCCTCATAGTACACCATACACTACTAATACAAGCCCTCATAGTACACCATACACAAAGTCCCCATAGTACACCATACACTACCAAGACAAGCCCTCATAGTACACCATACACTACCAAGACAAGTCCCCATAGTACACCATACACTACCAAGACAAGTCCCCATAGTACACCATACACTACCAAGACAAGCCCTCATAGTACACCATACACTACCAACACAAGTCCCCATAGTACACCATACACTACCAAGACAAGTCCCCATAGTACACCATACACTACCAAGACAAGTCCTCATAGTACACCATACACTACCAACACAAGTCCCCATAGTACACCATACACTACCAAGACAAGCCCTCATAGTACACCATACACTACCAACACAAGTCCCCATAGTACACCATACACTACTAATACAAGCCCTCATAGTACACCATACAATACTAATACAAGCCCTCATAGTACACCATACAATACTAATACAAGCCCTCATAGTACACCATACAATACTAATACAAGTCCTCATAGTACACCATACACTACCAACACAAGTCCCCATAGTACACCATACACTACCAAGACAAGCCCTCATAGTACACCATACACGACTAATACAAGCCCTCATAGTACACCATACACTACCAAGACAAGTCCTCATAGTACACCATACACTACCAACACAAGCCCTCATAGTACACCATACACTACCAACACAAGTCCCCATAGTACACCATACACTACCAACACAAGCCCTCATAGTACACCATACACTACCAACACAAGTCCCCATAGTACACCATACACTACCAATACAAGTCCCCATAGTACACCATACACTACTAATACAAGTCCTCATAGTACACCATACAATACTAATACAAGCCCTCATAGTACACCATACAATACTAATACAAGCCCTCATAGTACACCATACAATACAAATACAAGCCCTCATAGTACACCATACAATACTAATACAAGCCCTCATAGTACACCATACACTACCAACACAAGTCCCCATAGTACACCATACACTACCAAGACAAGTCCTCATAGTACACCATACACTACCAACACAAGTCCCCATAGTACACCATACACTACCAAGACAAGTCCCCATAGTACACCATACACTACCAAGACAAGCCCTCATAGTACACCATACACTACCAACACAAGTCCCCATAGTACACCATACACTACCAAGACAAGTCCCCATAGTACACCATACACTACCAACACAAGTCCCCATAGTACACCATACACTACCAAGACAAGCCCTCATAGTACACCATACACTACCAAGACAAGTCCCCATAGTACACCATACACTACCAACACAAGTCCCCATAGTACACCATACACTACCAAGACAAGTCCCCATAGTACACCATACACTACCAAGACAAGCCCTCATAGTACACCATACACTACCAACACAAGTCCCCATAGTACACCATACACTACCAACACAAGTCCCCATAGTACACCATACACTACCAAGACAAGCCCTCATAGTACACCATACACTACCAACACAAGTCCCCATAGTACACCATACACTACCAAGACAAGCCCTCATAGTACACCATACACTACCAACACAAGTCCCCATAGTACACCATACACTACCAACACAAGTCCCCATAGTACACCATACACTACCAAGACAAGTCCCCATAGTACACCATACACTACCAAGACAAGCCCTCATAGTACACCATACACTACCAAGACAAGTCCCCATAGTACACCATACACTACCAAGACAAGTCCTCATAGTACACCATACACAACCAAGACAAGCTCTCATTAACACACTAAACACATAAACTGTACACGGTTGGATCCCATGTTGTGTAAGTCTTTATCTTCTTCTTTTTTTTACATCTTTCCTGCCAAAAGCAGCACGCCTGGAGCTCATATAAATTCAGTGTATGTGGACACTTAACAACACGGTGTTTTGTATTCCTGTCTTCCAGCTGAAGTGTGTGTGGCCATCATCCAGCACCCCCTCACTTGCAAAACAAAGACATCCTTCAGGGGGTCAAAGGGAACCTGCAAGGTGAGGTATGAATGGATGCAAGACTGCAGTTGCTTGAATGAATCGTAGGTACAGCGGTGCCCATGTTGCCCTAGAGACCGAACACCTCGGAGAATCAAACACAAAGGGAGCGCATGAGAGAATCACAAATCAGAATAAAACGTTATGTCTTCTCATTCGCCTGCTAACGTTATTACTCCCAGTGCCACATATATTCTCATTTTTGGCAATCCCATTTAAATCCTGCTGGTCCATGTCCACTTAAAAAAAACTATGATAAAAAATGAATTGAAATCTGAACACCATCCGTACAAAAAAACTCCATGAACTGGTGTTTCCGTCTGGATTTCCTTCACAACTCAAAGCCCTGAGCGGACCCTCGTCTTCATTTTGAGTTTGAGATTCTCTTCTGCTGCTGTTTTTTTCCCCCTAGTTCCACCACAGTTCTTCTCTTTTATTTGATGTAAAGCACCGATGCTGTTGCTGTTCAACCAAAAGATAAATGCTTCCATTAGCCGGATGTGCAACTATGATTAAACAACTTTAAATAACAAACAAAACACCCACAGATTACTATGAATGAGTGGCAGAGGTTGTGGACTCAAGTCAGAACCTCACATGAATTTATCTTTTCATACCAGCAATATTATGGTAATATACGAAAAGAAGTGCCTTTAACTGACACAATATACAATGTGAGAGGCAATTAAATAGAGTTATTAGTGTATATCCTGCATGTTCCCGTCTTAGACAGAATTAATAGGAACAACAACAACAACCTGCGAGTTATCTGATGGTATGTGTTGCGTATATGAGGTGCTAAACACTGACATTTGCGAATGTTAAAAAATGTCATGATGCTATCTAATATTATCTTACGTGTGAGTGTTTCTATTCCGGACCTGTAGCGGCGACACTTTGCAAACAGGTGATGGTTACAGGTGTGGTTCGGGTGAATAGCCATAGCGGATATTCTTCGTGAATATGTGTATGTTTGGTTTATTTAAACCACTTAACGCGTTCCATATATCGGGATCATCCGTGACGAACAACAATTGTGTTGTTTATTTGGCTTCGCGATCCAAACTCCCGCAGCCAAACTCATTTCCTGCCGCCCACCAGCACTCTTCATAGTTGCCTTGGAAACGAAAAACTTGCGGTAGCTTGTCTGTTTGGTGAAAGTGAAATAATTGATGCATTATATGCTAATCGGAAATAACGGTGTGTGTGTGTGTGTGTGTGTGTGTGTGTGTGTGTGTGTGTGTGTGTGTGTGTGTGTGTGTGTGTGTGTGTGTAGGACGGCATGGATGTTCACTCAGTTGGCATGCCAAGCAGATGCAGATGAGCGTAAAAATCTGTCGGTTTCCCGGGCAGACCTTTGATGATGAATGCCAGACGCGGCTCTCCGCTGATGGAAACGTCTGCTTCCTGCTCAGCAGACCAGCTAAAAAGGCGTCAGTCGATGGAATATTAAAATCATTATATCAGAAAAAAATAAGGGAGAAGAAGAAGAAAATAATCGAGTGTTGGAGGCGGGAAAAAATGGCAGAGCGATAAAACGGCAGCGATTGTTCAAAAGGGAAAAGTTTCACATCCGATGGTGCAGTCAGTGGTCACCGCTGGTCCTCTCAGG
Source organism: Pseudoliparis swirei (assembly GCF_029220125.1). Lineage (NCBI taxonomy): Eukaryota > Metazoa > Chordata > Actinopteri > Perciformes > Liparidae > Pseudoliparis > Pseudoliparis swirei. Next base: position 25,982,702 of record NC_079405.1, on the reverse strand, counting down.
ATTTCTGGTGGACAATTGAATGTTCTGCAGAATTATAAGACCACTTTAATGTTCTGCGACACTCAAAAACATCCTAATAGAGGAGCACAAGCACATAGAGGAAACATCTGTCCCAGTAAACTCAATCACTTTTATGTCCGTGTGGACGACGCCTGAAAAGATTATCCCTCTCATCATTGTTTGTCTTTAATGTCATCATATGTTCCCAAAAACGACGCCCCACTTATTAAGCATGGCTCCATATGGAGATAAAAACATATAGCAATGCCTCAAGGAACAGTAGCAACCATTTATTTTTTTGCCTCCTCGACATTTGACGGGGGGAAAGAAGATGAAAATGGAATAAAACTGAAGTGCAGTATTGTGAATTATTTAGTGGCGTGGCAAAGATCTCACTACTTGCTCATTTCGGGAGATTAACAGATGTGGCAAATCACTTTGCTGTCAATCTATTTACAGTTTCCGAGCTGAAGAACTCTGAAAAAAATCGGATTTTGTATATCTCCAGTGGGAACTAATCTTCACGTGGGGTCTTCTTTTCCTCTCTTCCCTGCACAGTAGGTCTAAAAATATATCTGGTAAAAAAAAAAAGGATGCATTTGTTATCCAACTCGACTGAGGGGCCATTGTGTCGCAATTTCTCTCTCTCTCTCTCTCTCTCTGTGGGCTTATCTCACTCATTCAAATTCTGCCCCGACAGCAACTTATTTTTTGAATCGGTCCCTCTGATTACAGGAGGAAACACATTTGTGCGAGTTCCATACAAGAGCTGCACATAATGAGAAAAGCTGCCGGACAGCAGATAAGTGCGACCTGGACGACAATGGGAGGATACCCGATGCCGATTCAGCAGAATTCAGAAAGCTGTCCTCGTCTCCCCACGGAGTATATCTCTTTAAACTCTGTGCAGTTTAACTCTGCTGAGACTCTTGTGTACCTTCCGTAGTCCCAAACCGAGAGGCACTCGAACCCAAACGAAGACACTTCCACGCGGACAATCCATCTTCAAGCCTTATAGTGGCCGCCGACATACCGTCTGAGGAGCATGAGCGCCTCTCGCGTCTCCACCTTCCTCCTCCTCCTATCTCTCTTTCCTCCCATCTGCCTCCTCCTCCATCTCAGAGCTTCTGTTCAAACAGGAAGCCGTGCGCTCGGAGAGGCCGTCGTCTCGTTAAATGGGGAAACCGAGGAGGAAATGGATAACGGCCAAGCTCGGTAATTGTACAGACTCGATCACTGGGAATGATTTGGCTCCAAAGGCCGCCCTCCTTTTTCGGCGGCTTTATTAGTGAGCGCTGTCCTGCCTTCGACAGCTTCACCTGGAAAATTCCTCAGGAAGTGACACACGAGAGCCCCGTTAGCGACTGAAATGCCAACATCGGCACGTCGACGTCGACTGCTAACCCGCTGAGGCTCGGCGGATGTGTTGTTTTCCATGTTTCCCATCTAGCATGCTAACGTTTGCTTTTTAATACATTGTAGATCAGCGCGCTAATGTCATCAGTTTCGAAGGTGTTTGGTCGTAAACTAAAGTATTGGGCAAATGTCAATTCTGACCTGAGGATTGCGCTGGAGGAGGTCTGAAGGGATCACAGGAGGCTTTGCATTTCCTCTTGAGGGGTGCTTGAATATTTGGAGCAAATCTCCCGTCAATCCATCCAATAAATGTCAATAAATGTCAAGGACCCTAGGCTTTAGGACGTTGAGGTAGAGACGTCACCGATGGTTGTGGACTACAGTTTTTGAAGCCTCGAGTTTGGCATTTTTTGTAAGAGATAAGTTCAACCGAAAGCCGAATGAGAGGCTTCTTAGGTTACAGACATGTTAAGAAATAACTTTCATAAACTTAAAAACACGCTGTGAAAGGGTTAGAGTTATAAGACATAAACAGCGTCACCTCCCAGGTCAGACAACGACCTAAAGCACACCCTGGTGTATGTTTTTTTTACTGTAAATGGGACCAATATTGATTAAATTCTTTATTGAAGAATACTTGAGGCCATAAACTCATGTTCACAATGTGTACGAAATGAAGGGAGAATTAGGCTCATTTTCTTATAGAATCTGTCTTCTTTTTCGCAATCAGAGGAGTCGCCCCCTGCTGGCCAGAAGAAATAATGCAAGTCCAAGGCACCCACCCCGTCCACAGACCGCAGACAGGCTGCTCTGAACCACAAATGTCAACCTCAGGGTAGAACGCCAGAAGAAGAATCATTGATCAACAAAAGCTTCATCTTCTGGGAATCATGAACGGCTCGGAAAAATTCTATGACGATAAATCCACCCGCGGTTTGATATTTCAGTCAAAAATACCTGTGAAGACACCTCGGCTTCTCCAGGACATAAAGTCGGTGTGGCATTTTGCATTAAAAGGGAAAGACGAGGAAGTGTTTGACAGTGTCTTGTTTTACCAGTAAGTCAAACACCCAGAGCACACTGGCGAAGGCTCGGGAGGCGACATGGACATCACGAACAAACACAGAGTCGCTTTATTCACTTTACTTACGATAACTGTTCTCAAATGTGGACGTCATCATTGCAGAGAGATGTCAGCCCATCAGTTAGGCGCTGATCCGCTGTCTGCTTTCTCTATATTTATACATATTATGCTAATTTGAAGTAATCAAGTCTGATCCTTTTGACACAAAATGTCAAAGCCAGCATCTGATTGGAGGAGACAAGCACGGAGTAAAAAACAGCCTTTATTACGCTGTTCGACACAAGCAGCAAATTGGCTGGAAATTGAAACTAATGAGCAATTATCCAACCAATGAACTCCTATTAATGTCTGTTTTCTAAATGCTCTCCAACTGAATCCTAATTCCTACTTATTTAATCAATCCCAATAAAATACGACACTTGTTTATTGCTCCTTAATCTTTCATTGTTTTGGCGAGCGTCTGCGTTTGCAGACTGATAAACATCCAGAGAAGGTGCTCTCGGAGCTCCTCTTGAACCACTGTGCACACTAACATATTTCTTCATAATCAAAACATAGCACCCGTTATTGGTTCAGTTTATTTATACATTCATGAATACTTGATTTGCATGCGGCTTCTATCATGCCCCATATTTCTGCCATATAAAATGTATTATTTACCCTTTATAAAAGAGAAGATTTGCACTCTGCTTGAACTGACGGCTTGTTTTCCGATTTAATCTGATATCCCTGAAAGGCCCTTCAATGCGGGACGGCGACGACTTAACGGGGTGTCTTCACGAAGAGAGATCTCTACAAAATATAATCAATTATTCACCCAGTCTCTCTGCCCTGAGCTGCTGTGATACAACAGAGGGTAAACATGCGTGCATTGCTTTGGTGATGAATGCAACGCTGTAATAATCAATGAACACTAAGTTGAACTGAAGGTTATTGTTGTTGTTTTTAATGAACTCCAAGTTTATAGATTTGCAGTCTTTTTTTTAAATAATAATGTTCAGCAACCTCAGCAGAGCTTACCGGGGAACCCGTGTGAAGATTCATCATTAAAGAAGACGGAAACCATCTAAAGGACCGGACTTCAGGACCGCAGTTACTTCAATGTGATCAGATGGTTGTAAGTGTGTGTGTGTGTGTGTGTGTGTGTGTGTGTGTGTGTGTGTGTGTGTGTGTGTGTGTGTGTGTGTGTGTGTGTGTGTGTGTGTGTGTGTGTGTGTGCATGGAAACTAAACTCACCACAGGGATATGGCTGTTTAAAAAATAAAAATAAAGATCACTACCACCACCCTCAGCTCACCACGTGTAACAACACAAACAGGTCTGTGTGTCAAAGTGAAAACACTCGTTCTGCACGGGCAACTCATTGTACACCTATGACTCTTCTGTGTGTGTGTGTGTGTGTGTGTGTGTGTGTGTGTGTGTGTGTGTGTGTGTGTGTGTGTGTGTGTGTGTGTGTGTGTGTGTGTGTGTGTGTGTGTGTGTGTGTGTGTGTTTTGTGTGGATAGCTGTGTGAGCATATACTTTCAAAGGCTTTCAGGCCCAGAGTGTTTGGTGCTGCAACAGTCACAGATATGAGGAGGCCTCTTCGGCTTCACAACAGAATAAAGTGAAGCACCATCTGCAATATTAATGGGGTAATTATGCAAATTAGACACCAGCTTTCATCGCTACACAAAATAGTGATCTGTTTGTGTTCATTGTTCAGACTTTTTCCTTTCTGGGTGGGAGCTCACATGTATCCGTACGCTTGACTGAAAGGCGTCAACATCTATGATGTCATAGTTCCTGCCGTCATGCTTTAATTCCATAAGAGTGCTGACAACGTCACATCTCCTGTGTTAAAATGCACACACACACACACACACACACACACACATCTAAAGTGTATTTGCATCACTGTCATCCTTTGGGTTTCATACGTTTCTGTGTTGCAGAAGTCTTCCTGGCGTTTACGTAGACCAATGCTGCCCCCTAGTGACCGCAATGGGAACAACAGGAGATGAAACGCAAGTCACTGCTAGTTAAACCACTCAAATTTTTCGGGGTTAATAATGTAATAAAATGCAAAACTTAAGTGATCCTCAAGTTGACCCGTCCACAGGGAGGTCAGAGCACGGGTCAGATACAGATCCCTGAAATATTAACAGGAGGATATAATGAATGCAGATGAAGCCATCTCGGGGAGCGTTTCTGATTTTAAAATGAGCCGCAGAGCAGCCGGCCTCCCTGCCTGGTTAATTAATGTCCACATTTCCCCATCTCCAGTTTGTAACCCAGGCTTATAAATGTTCACTTATCAAGCCCAATTCAGGTCAACCGTGATGATTTAATCACCTGATGATGTCATCGTGCTTTCAGACTTTATTCAAAGCTCCTCCACGGCCACAGAGGACAGGGCGAGTCGTACTCATCGTGACCTCTGGACTGACCTCTGTGGGAAATCGGCGAAGTGCCCTTTGAGGTGAATTTTGAGGAAATGCCGTATGTTACACATTAAACTCCATTTCTTTGTCTCACGCTTGGATTCGGAATCTTTTGTGAATAATAGGCAATTAAACACTCCTTTGGAGACATTTATAATTTGCGACTTTTCACCATTCCATTCTCTGTTGACACACTCGTTCATCACGGAGAACGCGGTCTGGACCGGATGCTGCCTCCAGATGATCAGCGCTCACTGTACTCGACGTGTCCGTGCCCAGTTTTTCCACCGCAGTGAGCAATGAGGATGGAAATGTAACCAAGGGAACCGAGCGCGGCGACGGAGTGTGTGTACGTTCCTCCTGGAAGACACCGATAATTACCGAGTGGAAATAACTGAAGGTCACAGGTGACGACAACACTGCAGGAGGTATGACACTTAAAATATTAATGCAGATAACCAAGGGCACATTTACACACATTTGCTGCAGACACCTTGGGTCAGTAATTGGGGGAACACATGGGTATCACATTCTTTAATAAACACATTTCTCTTGTGCATTCATATTTAATGTGCAAAAATATATTATAAACTGGGGGGGAAAAGGATTTTAATGACATGCTTGATTTTAATCTGGTAGCCTACATTCATTAAAGCCACGCAGCAGAAGATAAGATCTCTGTGGTGTGCACGAAAAGTCCAGAAGGCATAAGTCAAAGAGTTCACGGAGCTATAACGACTTCCTCCTGGCGTGAGGGTCGTTCTCTCCCAGAAAGAGAGCCCCGCTGCTGGGGGAGGCGTGTGACGACGCGCCGCGGGAGCTGCAAGAGGCGTGGTCCACCCTGTAGGAGATGGAGTTGTAGAACACGGGGTTGCAGCGGCCGCCGCGAGGCGTCGAGGGCCTCTCGTAAATGTCCGGGCCGCAACAACAGCACACGCGTGAGAACAAAGCCCCGAGGGGGGCGCAGGGTTCCGAGAGCTTCGGCCGCTCGGATGCGACAAGCCTGCGCTCCTCTCGGGGAGAGGCGATCAGATTGGTGCAGCTGCCGCCCCCCTCCGCGGGAAGCAGGCTCAGGTTGCACGGGCTGCCGCGTCCGTCCTCGCCGTCTTCGTAGCCGACGTCAGCGGCGGTTTCCGCCTCGGCCCCCGACGGCGCGACCTTCGGCCGGGTCCCTCGCTCCTCCTCCTCCTCCTCCTCCGCCCCGGCTTCGGCCCTTCCGCCGGGCTCCTCGGCGTTGACGGTGAGAAACCGGAGGACCACCAGGTTGAGAAAGGCCCCGATGACCGTCAGCCCGACCAGGATGTACATGAAGCTGAACGCCACGTAGGGGGGTCGCTTTTGGAGCGCGTTGGTCTTCTGCAGGGCCACGAAATCCCCAAACCCGATGGTGGTGAGGGTGACGAAGCAGTAGTAGTAGGCGTTAAAGAAGGTCCAGTCCTCGAAGCGGGAGAAAGCCGCAGCTCCGATGCACAAGGTGCCCACGCACAGCAGCAGACCCACCAGGACCATGTTCCCCATGGAGACCTCCGTCTTGCGTAATCCCAGGCACCGCTTGGCCCGGCGCAGGAGGTATCGGACAGCCGTGTTGATCCTCTCGCCCAGGCTCTGGAACATGACCAGCGTCAGAGGGATGCCCAAGACTGCGTAAAACATACAGAAGGCCTTGCCAGCGTCAGTGCGTGGAGCAGCGTGGCCATAACCTACGAAGTGACAGTAGTTTATTGCAGGTCACACAATGTCACTGGTTAATGTCGAAATATTACATCATCAAGGCATCATACGCTTAATGTGAACCGGCTCATCGTGACACAATCACTCAGAGTTAGCATCAAACTCGGGTTTTTTTTACCCATCAACCCCCGAGGACCATCGGCTGTAGGTGGTGAAGAAGGTCCAAGGCCCGATCCCAGTGTCCCCCCTAGGCCTTGAACCCTGAACCCTGAAGACTCAAATACTACTTTTACTATGATACTACTAAATAATAATAAGACAAACGGGACGGCAATGTGCTGCAACATATCACCTTTCCATGAAATATGAAACAAATATATGTACATTCAAAGCGGTTTTAAGAAATATTATATACAAATGTATCTGCCGGGTTAATGACACCGAAAATGAGATCACCATGTTTTTATCAATTATAAAATTCAGCACTACACGCTACCAGTCCCAGCTGTGGAGACAAGCTGTCTATTTATAAAGCATGTGTAGTTCTTTGTTTGTTTTTTACTTGTGGTTTTGTATGTATTTTATTATATTTTAATGTTTTGTAGGCTACTATCTGGACCTTGAGTCTGTAATAAAAGTGTATTTGATATGTACAATCGTGGGTATTTATTTAATACCTTTTAATCCACGATTTGAAAGTCTTCCAGGCTCATTTCAAGTCATCTATTTACTCGTTTTTTTTACAATAAATGCAATAAATAAATCGGTGTAATAAAATCTCTGTTTCCTGTGTTTTGATGTTACATCTTCAATCCTTAATGTTTCCTCTTTATTTATCTTTCTTTCTTGTGTTTATGTCTCCATGCTTTCACTGGTAACTCCGCGTTTAACGTCGCATTGCTATGAATTGTGGGCAAAGTGCAGAAATGTGGAAATGATTCGTTTTTTAGATTCTCTTCTGCCCCCTACTGGCCAGAACGTGATAACACAGCTTTAAAAAAGAGTGCAAGTTGGTTAAACAGAGAGAACACGTGCTAATACAAATATGTAATACAAGACAATTAATCTTGCGTTACAACTTTATATCATCACCTGCGCACGCGCAGAGGTGTAGCCCCTCTCACCCTAAAGGTGCGACGAGTCGAGACGGTACACTTCCGCCCGACAAAGTTGGCTCCTCCCACATTCCCTTCTCGCGTTGCCAGATTGGGTGTGATCTCCAGAGAGTTGAACAGGTGTGATCTCCAGAGTTCACACCTGTTCAACTTTTACTGACCGGATGTGGTCAGTCAGCCAATAGGAACGCTGATTGGAGAAGTGATGTTTTTGTCATGTTTTAACACCATGTCTAATACAAACTGTTGCATTCTCACACACTGATTATATTTTATATAATCCACTTCATAACATCAGGTCATTTTTTGCATGCTGGGCAAATATAAATGTTTTTTAGGGGTGTTATTTTTTGCCAAAAGAGAAATTCATCTGCTTTTGTGCCATCGTGCTGTTTTTGATTGCACGTCCACAAATTGCATTAAGATGCATTATGCAAGAAAATAACAAAATAACAAAATGAAGACATTTGAGGAGCTACAATATCAAGTAATTGAGTAACAAACAGTCACATCTGAACGGCTCAGAAGCAGCTGGGGTCAGAGTTTCATCCTCTAGGCTGCGACCATGAGAGAGAAATATATTGAAAAGTCCACAGAATCTTATCAAAATTCAGAAATCCAAAAAATGCCATTGCTCCATGTCTCTGCTCTCCATATCAATATGTCCCGGTGATATTCTCATCACAATGTGGCTTCAGGTCTACATGAAATTGGCCTCCCACCTCTATCCTCTTAGGACCCTGCAGTCCCATGAAACATATTAATAATGTCACAAGTTTGAACCTTGCATGAGATTTAAGATCCATGGGAACAGTGAATTTTACATGGAGACAAGAGAGATATTGTAGATTTGAGACATTTTAAACAAGTTTCTTAATTTCATAATGCATTTTATTATAATTCATTGTAGCCCCTGTGAATCTTTGTTTACGTGTTTACTAATAGCCCTACTGTGGGTAGTAATGTTTCACATGAAAATATTTTAGGTGGAATATCTCTTTAAGTGATTTTTAAAGTCAACAAGACGTTAAACAATCAGAGCAAAGTTCAGTTATATTTGCTAAATCACACACAACTCACAGAGCATCCCGGGCCTTTAAAGTTGCACCTGTTCCTCTAAAAAGTATATAGATATATATTTATATATATATTGGGGCTCCACCGTTAAACACAGCGGACAAACACAAATAAGATGCTTATATACTTACCGATTGTTGTGATAACAGTGATGGCAAAATAAAAAGAGCCGGCGAACTTCCACTGCCTCCCGGCTCGGTGCGGCTCGGACTGGAGCACCACCCGCTCCACGTCCCCGTAGTCCTCCTCCGTGAAGCCGTACTTGCGCTTCAGCTCGCGCAGCCTCTGCTCCAGAGCACGTTTCCTCGAGCTCTCGCTGTCCGACTCCAGCGCGTCAAACACGGCGGCTCCGATGAGCAGGTAGCACACGATGGAGAGGATGAGAGAGAGGGTCCTGATGTTCTGCGTCTTCATCCTCGACTCCGGAGTGCGCGCGGAGAGGCGCGGAGGGAGGGAGGGAAGGAGGCAGGAAGGGAGGGAAGGAAAGGACGGAGTGCATGCGCTGCTCGGACGCACGAAGGACGCATGGAGCATCCTCCATGCACGAGCTCCATGCATCATCAGAGCGATGGGTCGAGGCCCCTTTTCGGGGTCAGGGGTGAACAGGGGTGCGTGCGCATGTTTTCACCCCTTTGAATATCTGGTGCTTCAGCAATTATACCAGCAAGTCCCATCATTGGTTAAATAATCCTACTGCTAGATGACTTTAACTTTGTTTTTATGCACACAAAAAAAGTATCTTGATGTCCTTGATATTATATTATTAGTATTCACAAGTGTTTATGTTGTGTGAATATTAATTTGTGGGGATAAAGCAGAAATAAATGTCACAGTAAACCCTTTACAAGGCAACCGCGTACGTGAATTAAAATGTGTCATTGATTGTCACTGCTGTAGTTTTTATAGTGTGCACATGTTGCTATTCTGCTGTCTTCAATGTCTTTTATTATATTTATCCTGTTATATTGTAAATCACATGTACAAGGAGAGTGTTTAAATCAGAGTTAAATTCAAATGTATGTGCACACGTATGGCTAATAAAGCTGATTCTGATTATAGTTCTCAATCATCATCTCTTTCTATGCCCCTTTATATATAAATATTGGGCATACGCTGTAAGCTCTTCAGACTGACTCTCTCACATGTTAATCACTGATCCTGTGTGCGTGTGCATGTGTGTGTGTGTGTGTGTGTGTGTGTGTGTGTGTGTGTGTGTGTGTGTGTGTGTGTGTGTGTGTGTGTGTGTGTGTGTGTGTGTCGCACGAGAAAGCAGAAACAGCTGTGCTTTTCCAGACTTCTCTCTCCTCTCTTGATTATTTTTGCCCCGTGGAGCGTTCATGTGCGGAGTATTCACAACACACGCTCGGCTAAAGTATTCCTCTGAGCGATGAAGCGTTAGCCGCTGGCGCCGCTGACCTTTATCGAGCACACTTAGTCCCCGAGTGAGGAGAGGCGATGTGTGGAGGCCCTCGTGGTGGCATCTGCTGGGCAAACAGGCCTGACCGTGTACAGCTCCACGCTATAGCAGCTACTTTAAATCCTGTGTGAAGTTCCCCATCTATTTCGCGAAGACGTTCCAATTTGTGGGGACCCGTCGATGCCCTGAAGCGGGCCGTGAAAAGGCCCGAGATCCGTCATTTGAATCCACATCCATTGCCTCCATTGTATATATAAAACATATGGCTATCTCTCTCCACTGTGTTCTTATCTTCTCATCTCGCTTTGGTTATAAGTACAAATGAATCTATAGTCCAGCAGATGTTTCCAGCGCATAGAGCATGCAGACAAGTCTCGATTTATTTTTATTTTTTTCCACCCACTGGTGGTATAAGAGCAATTATCTCCCTTTGAAAGCGGTCCCAGGGAGATAATAGACTTGCCAGAGTCCACTTAATGAGAGCGCAGTGCTTACAGCGGTATTATTCAACGGCAGTTCTTTATGTAGATTTTACATCGTTTGCAGGAAACAAATAGACCCACGGAAGAAACGGCCACAACAATAGAATCGGCGATAGCGTATTTCGTATAAGCCAGAAGTTAGCGTTGCTTTGGTCGCCTTGACAGAACGCCAATGGGTTTTTTAATTGGGTTTTTTCGGCGTGATGGTGTTCTGTAATCTCACTTTTTAGCAACCGCCTTCTTTTTTTTAAAAGACGCGTAAAAGCTTCAAAACGCACAGCGAGGGATATTATACGATGAGACACTTTTATTTTGTAGATCAAAACGTTAAAATCTCTTAACCCTTGTGTTGCCTTAGGGTCATTTTGACCCGAATCAATATTACACCCTCCCCCCGCCTTTGGGTCATTTTGACCCGATTCAATGTTTCACCCTCCTGTTACCTTTATATTTACTAACATATTTTACCCTTTGGGTTCAATTTGACGCCAGCAATTAAAACCTCCAGAAAATTATTAGAATTAATATTGTTTTCCAAGTTTAAGTGTGAGGCACTTTATGTTTGTTTGTTGACTACCGAAAGAACACCGACATTAAACATTGAATGGGGTCAAATTAATCCTAAAGCGGGGGGAGGGTGTAATATTGATTCGGGTCAAAATGACAAGGCAACACAAGGGTTAAAGGGACAGTTCACCCCGAAAACAAAAATACATCTTTTTCCTCTTACTTGTGCTATTGATGAATCTCTAGATCGTTTGGATGTGAGTTGCCTATAGTTTTGGAGATATAATCCGTAGACAGGTCTTTCTATACCATATGCACGAGGATGGGGGGGGGGGCTCCATATCTATATGGCCGCGACAGCACTACAGCTAAGAAGAAAGATGTATTTTGATTTGTGTGCTGTCCCTTTAAGCTGTGTTTACCACATAATGTCAGGCCTCTAACCAAAAGCCTATTCCAATAACCATCGACTGGGAACCGGAAGTGCTAAAATGCTCATTTCCGTACGGCGGGACTCATTAGCACCACATTCAGCAGTAAATTGCGCAATCACTGCCGAAGGACAAGCGACTACTTTATAATGAATCCCGTCAGGTAAACAACTCTCCAGCCACGGAGTACAACGACGGTGCGTTATCTGATGCGCTTATCTCACATCTCTCTGACATTTCATGCATCTCTTTATCTCCCACAGGAAGACATTAGCAGCAGGATGTCCCTCGACATGGCATCCGTCCACGTGCCAAAAGGCGGGGTAATGTTCTGCAAACACGACGCTATCGCTCCGCTGATAACAGCAGGGGGCGCGGTGGCGGTAACGGCCGTAATGATCACCGTATATTACAGAGAAAGGGTCTATTTTGTTCTCAAAAACACACAAAAAACAGCCTCTTTTCAAAGCCTGTTTAATAATATAAAAGAATAATTTAAAACTCTTTATTGGAGGCGAGTATCTTTTTTTTGGTGACAAGTCGTCCGTGTCACAGAGGGGAACAGGCTTGAACTTTGCAGCTCTAATGTGAACAGTCCTTTGAGCCTTATTAGCCAAAAGGGCACGGACGTGGTCTTCCATCACTCGGCGCCACCTTCAGGGAGAGGTGCGACATTCAGGCCGAGGAACCTGGTGTGACGACAGAGTGTTGGATTTCTTTCTTCTTCTTTTTTTATTATGCGGATCACTGTTTCCTCAAATGAGAGTAAATTGTGCCTGACTGCAGTCTTTTAGTGTTTTTTGAACTTCAGAGGTTTTTGCAGTTTGAGAGCAACGAGTTTTAAACACAATTGTGTCTTTATGTTTATGTCCTGGTGAGTAAACTACTTCTGCTTTGTTGCCCTCATGTTGCACCAAAGAAGACCCAAAACAACCCAAAACAACAACACATCATGTTATGGTCAACAGATGTATTCTGATATCGTAATGGATGGATGGACAGTGTAAAGACGTCATGATATACCGACCCCTTGCTGTTTTATGTTCCTTTTTAATTAATAAATGATAAACATCTATGTACCTGGTTTCTCCAGGAAGGTAAGGGGTTCCACCCTATTAACGGGGGGTAAAGTTCCCCAATAAAGTAGATCTTTCTCCACACTCAAAGGAGGTAAAGGTAACCTAAGGAGGTAAAGTTGAGCTTAGCCAATCCAATTCTGTTCCAAGGTTTCAGGAGCAAACCCAGTGGGTTTGATCCCCTGGTTAAGGAGGATGGGGAGGCCATTTGATGTGAATGAACATGAGGAAGTCCACTTTTTGATTTTGTTTAATTGTGGTTGTGAGGATAGAGGAGGATTGATGAAAGTAAGCATGATCACACACGACGCACTGATAACTAAGGGCCTCACCACCACGCACAACGCTGGTTTGATACAGCATATTTTAATTCCAAATACTGATAACTAATACTGAGACTAATAATGAACTCTCAGAGGTGACTCGCAATACTGCACAAAATAAGAGTAACTACGTAAACCTCCACAAGACACAGCTGGTTGCTAAGCATCACCAAGCACGCGCCAAGCACCAAAGAGAGCAGCCCGAGCCCTCCCTCTTTCGCGCGCCGTTTGCAGCGCGCTGTTTTTCAATTTAGACACACCCCCAGAGAGAAGGACACAACAGGAGAAGCAGTAAAGAGGAAGAAATAATAAATATTTTATAAGGAAGAAATTAACTATCTATTAGTAGAGTGCGACCTTCCCAATTTTTTTTTTATTTTGTTTTTTTTAAGGTTTATTTTTAATCTTTTTGAAAAATTGATCATCATCAATTTTACTAGAAGCTCAGTTAATTAAATTTTAATTTTAAATTTTTTGTATTTTGGCATTTTACCTTTAATTTAATTATTTTATATATTTTATTTTTAATTCTGAGTTTCTATAAAGCTAAAATGAGAAACTGAGATCCCAATCAAAGATTAATTGGTTTTCCACTGGTACTGAGAGACTATGTGTCTGTGCCACCATGATTGCAAGAGGTTTGTCACCTGGTTTGTTGTTGGGTGAAGAGCAGAAGTGAACAGGGGCCAGAGCCAACCCAGGCCTGACCTTCTGCAAAATTGAATGTCAGAGGTAAATAATTCTGTCATACCTCTCACCAAAGCTCTCAAACCACCGTTAAAAGCTCTCTCAATCTCTGTTTCAGCTCTCTCCAACCAAAATCCCAGGCAGAAAGTTAGGAAGTGGGGTCGGTTAACAAGAGGAAGTGAGGTCAGCCGGTGACTGCTGAACTGGACAGAAGGGAAGCTGGAGGGACTGTACACAGTGAAGGGTCAGAGGCAGAGGCAGAAGGAGTCAACTTGTAAACATTGTTGTGCTCGGCGTCACCGATGCTCCAAGCGCCTTACACATCTGTCCACAGTTTACAGCAAAGCAGCAAGGAGGTTTTTAGCAGAGGGCAGCCACAGGAGTAAGTACAATTTCTGTTTACAGGGGATGCATTTAGTTGCTCAGACCGACCATGACGTGGCTGCACACTGCGGGTGAGTGTATGGACATGCACCAGATAACAAGAAATAGCGCTGCTAGACAGAACAGGAGAGAGAGAGCAAAGAGAGAGACAAATGAGAGGCAGAGGAGAAAAGAAGAGAGAGACAAAACAAGAAAAGAGGAGAACGAAAGAGCAGAGAAAAAAGAGAGAAGAAGAACACGAGAAGAAGTAGACTAGAGACAGGATGAGAGAAAACAGAAGCGAGGGCCAACACGGTTTAAGCCGATCCATCTTGGAGACAGATGCACTAAAACAGATCCGAGGGAGGTGATGGTCAGTACAGAAATGCGGGACAAAGAGAAGAAAGATGACAGAGAATGAAAAAGAGACTACAGATGGACAGATGATTAGGTTCATGGATCACGACCAGATCATGTTTAGTTTACCTTCAGATACACTGACCACCATTTCCATGAACGCATTATACATGACGATCACACGAGAAGCCAATAGACCATGGGCTTAGGCGCGAGTACCTGCGTGGGCAAATCTGTCCTGGCTGTCCTGGCATTGAATCCCATTAGAACAGTAGAAACAGTATGACCTGACGAGAGAACGACCTATGACAGTGGCAGGAGAAAAAGTCTGTGAAGGGGGGACTACACCCAACTTTGAAATGACCACTAACACCCCAACCCCAACTGCGCTAAAAATTGATCAAAGTAGTTATCAATTGTAGAAAGGTTCTAAGGAAATGGGGAAGAATATAGCAAAAGAAGATTATAGATATGATACTTTTAATATAGCAACACACAGCACATTGGAGTTGAACCCCTCCACACACACACACACACCACACACACACACACATACCACACAGTATACCAAGGCTGTGAACCCATCTTCCCCTCACAGTCGTCCCCAGACACAAAGAGAGATATCTTAAAGACTCCCCAGCCCAGGAAGGGAGCAAGAAAAGACAAGCAACAAGGAACTGTGTCTTTGTCTTGACACAGAGACTCTTTGAAGCAGATAATACTGAAAAATATTCTTCGAAATGAGAAACAATGCTACAGAAGGGATGACTGGCTGGAAGGAGAAGACGAGGGCCCTGTGCTCAATGGATGCTCTAAATCTAAACTATCTAAACTCCGGCAATCACTACTTATGCTTACAATCACTATGCTGTAAATTAAAAACAAATTAACTACTAAAGACAAAATCAAGAATTCAGTTTCGAGTCATCAAGAGCGAGAAGCCTACACCTTCACAGCAACACTACACGCAACAAAAGCTGAGGCAAGGAAGAAAGACACACCAGACAATACATACATGGGTGTTCGAGACCCAATGGGCTAGAAGAAGAATGAGAGATCAACCACATATCACACATCATCCACACACACCTACTAACCACCCACTAAAAACTTAAAAGTAAGCCCCTTGCTCAAAACATGCCAACACCAGCTTTTCAGTCATCATGCGTACACCATGTGCAAAGGGAGGAGGATAGATATGATGACATTACATAATTTACTACAATTTACAATTTACAAAAATTTCCAAAACTTTTGTAGAGCGTGTATGCATGTTGCGAGACAAGGAAATGAAGGATATGAAGACCAATGAGAGGAAACACCCAGTCCAATATTTGAACAATATTTGAATGAAACATACATGAATTACATCACCGCAGACTAATTACGCCCCAGGGGGAGTCACCTCCCAAACTATTAGTGACAGGGTTATAGACACTATAAGAGAGACAGATGAAGAGAGATAGATGAGATGGGGCGAGAGATGGATAGCCACAGCTGGATAAGCTAGATCGCCAAAAAAAAGTACTTGGGCTCAGAGACAAATAGCCCAACAAACCTCTCTGGGCACCTCAGGAAGGTGGTCATCATCAAGAAGGTGACCAAAGAAACATCAAAGTGGTCCAAAGAAAATTCATCCATTCACCGCCTTGGGGACCATTCCTTCACCTCGTGCAAATACATCAGCGGAACACCTGCAGTGCAGAGCCACCATACATCAGAGCCACTGCAAGAAGGTAACTCCTCCAGAGGGTGTGCGGGTGGTGAAGTCCGTGGGAAGGGGTGTGGTTCGTTTGTGGGCAGTTACCCCGTCCAGTGAGTGAAGAAAAAACAGTCAACTAGAAAACATTTGGTCAGGTGTTTGGTGCAGTTTTGCAGCTTGCAGCGCTGCGACCCCTAGGTTCGAGGACTGCTGACGCATGACGAACTGCAGTCGAGGCAGAAAGATGACACATCGGAAAACGACCCCCAAAGTCGGACAGAAGAGAAAGAAAACAACTGAATAAAATGAAGTCGATATTTCGTATATGCACGAATTGCTATGTGTGTTCAAAATGTGTGATTTCCTCTGACCAGGTGACCTCCTTGGACCTGGTGACCCAAGCAGCAAAGGATAAAGTAGATGTGATCCATGCAGGGGGAGGTTGCAGGCAGAGGGATCAAGGAGCCAAGGTTTGAAATGAGAGGTTTGAGAAGAAATTTATGTTGTGGGATTTTGGGTGGTACTGGAGATGAATACTACTAGAGTGGAAAATCATTCCACAGCGGCAAGCATGCCAATGTGTATAATGTATCGTATTGTAATGGTTTCTGAAACCACAGTAATACAAAAAACAAAAAAAAAATAAAAAAGGAAAATGGTGTTGTTGGATGGTTCAGTTTTCAATTTATATTAAAGTAATAAAGATGTAAATATTGTTCCAGAATGTTTTTGTAATGGGTTTGTAGATAATTATTAACAGAAATATAATAATGTGTTTTATATATTCTGTACGGGTCACCTGGAGAGAAAAAAGGTCAAGGTCACAATCTGGTTAATAGAAAAGGAACAGGAGAACAATTGTTTTGTTTCAGGTCTCATAACTCACCCACCCCCACACCACACAGGACCAAGTCATGAAGCATCACATCACTGATAAGAGATCCTGTTTTTGTGTAACCACTTGTTCAATAAAGGGACTGGGGGGAGAAAACTTTGGAGTGTTCTGAGGCAGACGTGTGAAGGCACAACTCTCAAGAAGTCAGCAAGTAAAACTAGAGCTAGTCTGTCATCTGTGGTCATTGGAGTTGGTCTGGTAATTGAACGAGCGGGGCTTTATCTTTAAGGTGAAAACCCCACAGTACCAAAGGTCAGAAGACTCACATAATTGTTGCATATAGAGGGCCAACCGCGAAACATCTGGTGTTCAGTGTGACACAACAACTAAGAGAAAGAAACTCCTTTCCCCCCGTTAGACGTACAGTGTCACACAGATCAGGGCGGGTTGGACATTTATGAACACGAGTGCCTGTAAAATATCCACATTAGTGCCAGTAGATGGACCTGCACACATTTATTATGGATGTCAGACTGTTATACATACATGGATGTCCAATGCGCTTTATTACACAGGAAGTCAAGAAACAGGGTTGCACAAGTCATAATAATGTAAACAAACAGCAACCGGACATTATCCATACAATATTACAATGAATTGCACAGGTTAATAATAAAGTGTACACAACTGAAGGGATTTTAAAGCTCAATATTAGTTATGTACAGATTCACTATTCCTCTACCATCACTGAGGTACTGAAGGGCTTTTTTCCTGTGCTTTATCAGAGTCAATGGGTACTGGGGACATGCTTTAGAGAGGTATCACATCTATGATGAGGGGAACATCTCACTCCTTACAGGATTTAAATGAAATGACTGATATGGAAGAAAAACATGCTGCAATGGTTGCAAAGTGTACTTATGACAAATATAACACCGACATTTCGCTAAAGTATATTCAGAAACTGTTTCTGAATTAGAAATACTGTAGAGTGGTAATGTTTTTTATATATACTTGCGCATGAAAAAAGAAAGTCTATGGTTTTAAATTAATATATAAGAAAGTTAGGATATCAATAAAGGATATTATGAAGGATATTCTAAAGAATATTAAATAGTGAACATAATAGAAAGTCACTGTAAGTATGATTATTGTATTATTCTTGCAACTGTACTCCTGACTGTAAGATGTGTTATGCTTATTATAACTGTGGCATGAATTGAATATGAATGAAATGTATTGACTTTGGGAGGCGCAGTCAGAATGAGAGTTTCTACTACACTGTAAAAACATTTCAGTCCATTTCAACTTGAAAAACGAAAGTTCACCTGCTTGATCTACCCAGTTATCATAAATAAATAAATATAAGTGTAAGTTCACAAACAGAATTTGATATATTGTAAACATCGAACAAAACGTGTGTAAATGAGTGTTAGTTTATTTCTCTGTTGTAACAATGCTTCTTGGCAATACACGTTATACCGTCTAAAAGCCTGTTTATTCCCCTTTTAAACGGTGGCCCATAAGTAACATTTCTGTGGATATAAAGCGGCTTTAACTTGTCGTCCACTGCACCCGGGACTACAATTCCTTTGAGTTTTTTAGCCCCACAGAATCCAATGATTGTCAAATGGTCTTCAACCTTTTCTGCGATAACTGTTGATTATTTATTTTATTTTTAATAGTTGTGCTCAGTTGCGCGTTTGCACTTTTCCTCCGGTGCTCCGACGCCTTGAACCCGCCAGCTGTCCGCAGAGAAGAAGTTCAGAGGAAATGAAAGTGAAACACAACATGTCGTCCCCGGCACACATGATTGTGTCTCACCTGCGGGTCCTCGACTCTCTGCTCCTCTGGCTCTTCATGGCCGCGTTTCGCTTCACTCGACTTTATTCTGCCTTTAACTGGTTTAGGCGCAGCGCGTGTTCATTCTGGCGCTGTGCGAAAAGAGTGCTCTTTCCGATAGGCGCGTACGTCTTCCCGCTACGCTGGCTCGAGCGCAGCGGCGGCGACTCCGGTGAGCTCGAGCGCATCGGTGACGACCCAGGTGAGCTCGAGCACATCGGTGACGACCCAGGTGAGCTCGAGCGCATCGGCGGCGACCCAGGTGAGCTCGAGCGCATCGGTGACGACCCAGGTGAGCTCGAGCGCAACAGCGACCCAGGTGAGCTCGAGCGCATCGGTGACGACCCAGGTGAGCTCGAGCGCAACAGCGACCCAGGTGAGCTCGAGCGCATCGGTGACGACCCAGGTGAGCTCGAGCACATCGGTGACGACCCAGGTGAGCTCGAGCGCATCGGTGACGACCCAGGTGAGCTCGAGCGCAACAGCGACCCAGGTGAGCTCGAGCGCATCGGTGACGACCCAGGTGAGCTCGAGCGCAACAGCGACCCAGGTGAGCTCGAGCGCAACAGCGACCCAGGTGAGCTCGAGCGCATCGGCGACGACCCACAGAAGGTCGAGGAGTCTCGCCCCGAGTCCGCCGGGAAGAGGACCGCGGACTCCGACCGAGAGCTCGCCCCTAAAAGGCCGAAGTTTGAGAAAGAAGAGGGCGAGTTTGACGGCGAGGAGTACCGAGTCGACCCCTCGGAGGGCTGGTGCTGCGGCTATGACTCAACGTGGGAGGCGGAGGAGCCTCCGCGGGGCGCGCGCCGGAGGGCCAAGCGGCTAGCAGCGCGTTATGTAAGAGGCGATGTTCCATAGGGTCTTTATTCATATACTCATTGCGACCTGATATAAACAATTAAATTAAATTAGAAAAATGTTTTAAAAAAGCAACAAACAAATATATATATATATATATATATTTAAATGTATAGTTTTTTGTTTATGTGGTGAATTACTTCACTGTACTTTTCGAGACAATTAATTGGACCTTTGGTATAAATTAATTTTGTTTTCTGTGTTCTTGTCCAAGTTCGGCAGATTTGAAAGTGCTGCAAGAGACATGCAGAACTACAGACATGGCTACCCTGTAAATTACACACACACACACACACACACACACACACACACACACACACACACACACACACACACACACACACACACACACACACACACACACACACACACACACACACACACACACACACACACAGTACCATGTTAACCAACACACTTTTTTCGTTTAGAATTCCCCACAATCCCAGATCCGGCGGCAACGCTTCAACCAAGCATATGTAAAGTACACACAATTATGATTATGTGTCCTAATGTTATTTGACACGGTTATTTAAGATCTAAAAATTGAAGTGCAACTCTCCTCTGTCGAGCAGGACGACAAGCCCAATCTGCAGTTCTACCTCGGAAACAAGTGCTCCGAACCCGACGGTAGGCCCACAGTTACAAATACGACTCCTAAACGAGCTCTATTGATTGTAGTATACAAAAAACAACGGTTTGAATCAAGAATAAGGAAAAAGAAGGAGAGGACGAAGTCTGTGAGCATCTCACAACATTTAAATAACCTTTAGAGCCTCGAAGAAGAGAAACAGTTTGGTAGTCCCAGTCCGGATTAATCTTGATCTGTGAAACTAATCAAGCATCCATCTGCACATTGATTTCCTCCTGATATTTTGTATTTGTCATCAGGCGTCTATATAAACAGTTTCCACCAGGATTGGTACGGAGATTATTCCAAACTGGAGTCTGTACACTCCTACATTCAGTGGTACGTTTCCTCTATAATCACACGCGTCATGTCAAACGTTTACTTCCTGCTCACACGACGTGTGTGTCTCTCTTCAAGGTTGTTCCCACTGCAGGAACCCGGGATGAACTCTGAGGCGCGTACACTGACAAAAGAAGAAATAAAGGTGAGCCGCTAAAAGCTATCGCGAGTTTAAAATCGTAAAAAAATAAATCCTTCGCGCATTCTGACCGAAGTTTTTACTCTTCTAGGAGTTTTGTGAAAACGACACGGCGAAGGCCAACCTGTTGACGTCCTACAGGCTCATGTTGGACTTCTACGGCATCGAGTTGTGCGACGAGAACACCGGCGAGGTCAAGAGAGCGTCGAACTGGAAAGAACGATTCGAAAACCTCAACCGGTGATTATTTATCTTTTTTTTTTTTAGATCAAACCAAATTGTTCACTGGAAGTCAAAAATCATCAAAGAAATGTATTTTTATGTGTGTGTGTGTGTGTGTGTGACAGTCGGACCCATAACAACCTGCGCATCACCCGCATCCTCAAGTGCCTCGGCACCCTGGGGTACCCTCACTACCAAGCCCCCCTGGTGCGCTTCTTCCTGGAGGAGACGCTCGTCCACGGAGAGCTCCCGGCGGTCAAGGACAGCGTCCTCGGCTACTTCCTGTTCGCCGTCCTCGACAAGGAAGAACGCAGGAAGCTCGTCAAGTTTGCCTATTTGAGCTACTCCGCCAAAGAGGAGTTTGTGTGGTGCCCCGGAAAGATTCAGAGGATCTGGTCGCGGGGAATCGGAGGCGGGAACGAGGCCTCCGAGCTGAAGCGGAGCCTGTTGAGTCAATACAGCGATGACGAAGGCCAGGATGAAGAAACTTGAGCACTGCCCGAAAATCCATTCTGTTCTAATGTATACTCTACTGTACGAATACTCTACTGTACGTATACGGCTCACTGATCGTCAGACACAATACGTGATATTGGTCGTCATTCAGACCGCTTCACGAATGGTTATGGCGATAAAAAAAGACAGGAGTGGACATGGGGGGGGGGGGGGGGGTTATTACCCAATAATGTTGGAGACAGATGCTGCTAATACAGGCTGATGTTCCCACGGTACTGCAGTGGCTTATTGTGCAGTTATGTATGAAAGTTCTTTTGTTTACTTTAATTCTCACTTAGGTTTCTGGACTTCTATTGTTGTTTGTTTTTATGTTTTTTAACTTTTTCACGGAGCAAAAGATGCAATATTTTCCAACCTGTAAAAAAGCTCTCGTGTATTAATACCTTCACATTTACTGACATATTTTACCCTCGGGGTCAATTTGACCCCAGCAATTAAAACCTCCAGAAAATTATTAGAATTAATATTGTTTCCCAAGTTTAAGTGTGAGGTACTTTATGTTTGTTTGTTGACTACCTAAATAGCCCTTTAAATATATATAAAAAGTTGATATTTCTTATATGTTTGACACAGTGAAAAACAGCCTGGGGTCAAATTGACCCCAAAGAACACCGACATTAAACATTGAATGGGGTCAAATTGACCCGAAAGGTAACAGGAGGGTTAAAAGTGTGTATGGTGTGGATGAGTATGCCAACTAGCTCGATAGTTTGACTGGTTAATAAATAAATCTCTACTTTCATATTCAGTAAGTTGTTTTCTTGATCACCGATCTGTCACCCTTCCTATTGTAGTCGGAGCATTAAGCAGAATAATGTGATTAGGCACATAAATATGTAGAAAACTGCCTTTAAGGCCGAATAAAAAGTTATTGCTTTGGTAAAGCCAATCTCTGGTATTAAAGCAGAATGTTAAAACGCAATAACAGAAGAAAAACGATGACTTTAAAGATCTTTAAACATCACAGCTGACCAATAAAGCGGTTCATAAGTGAACATGTCGGATTCTGCCAAACTGCAGTAAAGTGACCTTATTTGGGATTTAAGTTGATTAGATTTGGTTCTACAAAAGTGCATCTTGCTGAAGGTTGCTTATATACGTCATATGACCGGGATGTCAAAAAGTAGCATATTATATTTGGAGGCGCAGCAACTAAAACGCATTCCTTGGCACTGGTCTAACGTGTCTGACTGGCTGTCATGTGACGCCTTACAACCGGGAACGGCTCTTAGCTGCAAGCTAAGCAGTTTCACATCATAACCTTCGCATTGAAAATGCGGAAGGTTATGTTTTGATCGTCGTGCATTTATTTATTTATATGCGTGTTACTCGCATAACTCAAAAAGTATTAAACCGAATTGCATGAAATTTGGTGGGATGATTGGTTATTATCCGGGGGCCATTTGATTAGATGTTGGGATCGATCGGGTCAAAGGTCATGAAAAGGGACCAAAAAAGTGGTTGCGGCGAAGGTATGCGCTCTACCGAGTGCCCATTCTAGTTATCTCTCACGACCTAAACTGAATACACACTTGAACCATTAAGACGACAGAAACACGCATTTCATAAACCGGGTTTAATTGGTCGCACTCAAAGAAAATCAGGACATGTCATGAACAACCATAGATGAGGATGTATACTGTAGATAGCCGGAGCCTTTAAGTTCAACGCTGCTGGACATATAAACACACACACACGTTGTGTGTAAACAGTGTTTCCTTAACCTTCACATTATCCATCTCAGATATATGGCTTTTATTTTCTCTACTTAGAAAAGTATGATTAAAAACATCAGTATATACACAAATACATTCATATTTACATATTGCAAATAGTGTGTTACTCAGTTACATAATTTTCTTTTTTAAAAAAAACCTGCTTGTACAGGAGAAAGGTACACAAGTCATAGGATTCAGTGACCTACATCTTGTCGACGAGCAACTTCGACGGCGCTCGTTTTCATTTTTCAAATGTGATAAAACAAAGTTAGAAACCTTTAAGCGACAAAAAAAAAATACAAACCGTGTCAAACCGTTTTTTTCTTCTAGCACTAACACAAATGTGGAAATAACGAAATACTGCTCATCTCCATTTACAGTGAGACAACTGGATCTCAACCGCGTCTCAAAACCACCGCGTAGTGTCAATAAAACCGGCACTAGGACGCGTTCTTCTCATTTTCTGCAGGTTTCTCGCCCTTCTTGGTTGTATCAGTTTTACTGTCTTTTTTCTCCTCTTTCTTTTCTCTAGTTCTGCTCCTGTCCCGACGATCCCTGTCCCTGTCCTTGTCCCTGTCCTTGTCTCTATCTTTCTCCCTGTCTTTGCCCCTGTCTTTCCCGCGGTCCCGGTCCCGGCTTCGAGATCTGTCCCGTCTCCGGTCTCGATCCCGTTCGCGTTCTCGATCCCGGTTTCTCCCTTTGTCGCGGTCAGAATCCCTCCTGTCAGAATCCCTGGGTCGGTCCTTCTCGCGGTCCCTCCTCTTATCGGTGTCTTGATCCTTGTGTCGCTCTCCCTCCGTCTCCCTGTGCCTCTCGCCCTCCTTCGCTCTGCTGCGGTCTTTCTCTCGGACGTGCTCCGGATCGCGATCTTTCTCTCGGGCGCGCTCGGGTTCGCGATCTTTCTCTCGGGCGCGCTCGGGTTCGCGATCTTTCTCTCGGGCGCGCTCGGGTTCGCGATCTTTCTCTCGGACGCGCTCCGGATCGCGATCTTTCTCTCGGACGCGCTCCGGATCGCGATCTTTCTCTCGGACGCGCTCCGGATCGCGATCTTTCTCTCGGGCGCGCTCGGGTTCGCGATCTTTCTCTCGGGCGCGCTCGGGTTCGCGATCTTTCTCTCGGGCGCGCTCGGGTTCGCGATCTTTCTCTCGGGCGCGCTCCGGATCGGGGACTCTATCTCGAGTGCGCTCCGGATCTGGATCTTTATCTCGAGTGCGCTCCGGATCTGGATCTTTATCTCGAGTGCGCTCCGGATCTGGATCTTTATCTCGGGTGCGGTCCGGATCGCGGTCTTTTTCTCGGCCGCGCACAAGATCGCGGTCTCTCTCCCGGCTACGCTCCGAATCGTGGTCTCTTTCTCGGGTGCGGTCCGGATCTCGAACTCTTTCTCGAGGACGTTCCGCATCGGGGACTCTTTCACGAGGACGCTCCGAATCGGGTACTCTTTCACGAGGACGTTCCGGATCGGGAACTCTTTCACGAGGACGCTCCGGATCGGGGACTCTTTCACGAGGACGCTCCGGATCGGGGACTCTTTCTCGAGGACGCTCCGGATCGGGGACTCTTTCACGAAGACGCTCCGGATCGGGGACTCTTTCTCGAGGACGCTCCGGATCGGGGACTCTTTCTCGAGGACACTCCGGATCGGGTACTCTTTCACGAAGACGCTCCGGATCGGGGACTCTTTCACGAGGACGCTCCGAATCGGGGACTCTTTCACGAAGACGCTCCGGATCGGGGACTCTTTCACGAGGACGCTCCGGATCGGGGACTCTTTCACGAAGACGCTCCGGATCGGGGACTCTTTCTCGAGGACGCTCCGGATCGCGGTCTCTTTCTCTTGGACGCTCAGGATCGCGGTCTCTTTCCCGAGGACGCTCCGGTTCCCGGTCTCTTTCTCGAGGACGCTCTGGATCGCGGTCTCTTTCTCTGCTGTGCTCCGGATCGCGGTCTCTTTCTCGGACACGCTCCGGATCGCGGTCCCTTTCTCTGGCTCGATCCCACTCTCGCTCCCTGCTCCACCGCTTGCCCTGTCCTCTGTCCCATGGTGGCCTTCCTTCGTGGGGGACTTCCCGCTCTCTTTCACTCCGGCAGTCCTCAGACAGCTCCCTCAGTCTCTCTTCAGCGGTTTGGGAAGGACCAGGAGCAAGTTCTCTGTGCACTCCTTCAAAGAAACTGAAGCGATCTCCGATGCGTGGGTCTGATTCCTCTCGGGTGATGCTGCTCCTTCGCATCATTTCGGGAGAGTGGTGGCGCCAGGGGTCGTCCCGTGGCATATCAGGACTGTGGGTTCCCAGGCGACTTGGCGGACCATGGGGAGTGTCTGGAGGAGTTGGCAGTAGAGGCCCACTGTGGCGAACAGGTCTCGCCTCATCAGGTTGGCGAACAGGTCTCGCCTCATCAGGTTGGCGAACAGGTCTCGCCTCATCAGGTTGGCGAACAGGTCTCGCCTCATCAGGTTGGCGAACAGGTCTCGCCTCATCAGGTTGGCGAATAGGTCTCGCCTCATCAGGTTGACGAACAGGTCTCGCCTCATCAGGTTGGCGAATAGGTCTCGCCTCATCAGGGTGGCGAACAGGTCT
The DNA here is from genome assembly GCF_029220125.1 of Pseudoliparis swirei. NCBI lineage: Eukaryota > Metazoa > Chordata > Actinopteri > Perciformes > Liparidae > Pseudoliparis > Pseudoliparis swirei. Next base: position 25,956,952 of record NC_079405.1, on the reverse strand, counting down.
AGCCTCATCAGAGTGCCTATCTAAGCGGTACCGCTCCGATCCTCCAAAACTCTGAGACGGGTGGGGTCTATTCTCCTGAAGGAGAAGACCGCGGTGCTCATCAAACGATCCTCGATGTGGTGGTGAGGAGAGCGGTCTGGGGCTTTCGTACTGGTTATGTGGATTGAAGTGCTGTCCGCTCATCTCGCTGCTGGAAGGTGGGCCTCTTCTGTCCTCGTACTGGTTAGGTGGAGGTCCTCGGTATGCTGGACCTGGCAGGGGACCATGATTGTCTTTAAACATATGGAGAGGGTTTGGGTTCTGGTCCACACTTAGTTTGAAAGAGTTAGGATGGTCTCTGTTGTAGTGCTCTGCAGGGCCTCTCGGTGGGTCCACAATCGGGGGTTGAGCCCCATGGTCCCTATACTGAGATGGTGGGGGACCCCTGGGCCCTGGGAAGTGGGACGGAGGAGGGAGTCTGTTTTCAAAGTGACTGGGAGGTGGCCCAGTGAAAGGTGGAGGAGGACCTCTGTTTGCAGGGAAATTAAAGGGTGGTGGAGGACCAGCGAACCGTGGTGGGGGTAAACTGTTCTGTCCATCAAAAGAAGGACGTGGGGGAAGGCCGGGAGGGAGGCCTTGCTGTCCAATGTGCTGTGGGGGAATGGAGGAATTAAACATTTGAGGAGCAAGACCTCTCTGTGCCGTTGGAGGGAATGGTGGGGGTCCTCTCAGTGGCATGATATTCTGGAGTGGGGGTCCAGAAAGAGGCTGCTGCTGCTGCGGCTGCTGCTGCGGCTGCTGCTGCTGCGGCTGCTGCTGCTGCTGCTGCGGTGGTTGGGAGCCTGGCCACTGGTTCTGATAGGGAGGGTGGTATGCAGTCGGAGGAAGACCATATTGCTGGCTGTTGTCAACCTGCATGGGGAGAGGACCACGCACAAGGGGAGAAACATGCATGGATGGAGGGGGTCTCTGCATAGAAGGGGGGCCCGACATTGGAGGAAGACCTTGCATGGGTGGAGGCATAGACATCGGAGGCCTTACCGTCAGGTTTTGTCCTTGCATCGGATGGGGGAAGTTGGATATTTGGGGAAGGTCAGCTGGAGGTCGATACTCGCCGTCGTAGCCCGACATGTGACGCGGCATGTGATAAGGCTCAAGCGATTTGGAAGGGTCAACCATCGTTGTGCTTTGAGTGAGAACTGGGATCGTCAAAGGTATTGTGGAGGTGGGCTCGTCATAATAACTAGCGTTGGATGCATCTTGGCTATTCTCCTCATAATCGGAGTCCTCATTAGCTTTTAAAATACTTGCAGCGTTTGGCCAAATACTATACATGTCCAATTCGGTTTCTGCCTTGATCGGCTCAGCTTCCACAGTTTTAACTTCCGGCTCATCCATGTAGTTGACCTCCATATCGGGGTCTACGTCCTCTCCCAATAATGGAATTGCGACCTCCGCATCACTCGACTGCATGAAGGGTAGCGTCTCACTTTTCACCTCCTCACGAGGCAGCGATGTATCGGGGCCTTGAGAGGAGTCCGGGAGTTCGGCTACATTGGACACCGGAGGTTCTTGGACCACAGCTTGTGAGAAAAGAGTCGAATCCACAGACAGAGCAGACGTCTCCTCTTGATCCTCAGGGACGTCGGTCGATTTCTTGCCGGACGACGCCTGTCGAGGGTCCCGGCTCTGTCGGGGATCTCTCTTCTGGTTGATCAAGGGAGAAATCGATGAAGCTTTCACTAGTTCCTCAACCTTTTTGCCAAGCTGCATGAGCTGAGTATTGGCCAAAAGAGATTGGGTAGTTTGAGTTAAGAGTGCGTCGGGGAGTGTCAACGAGGCACTAGGTGTCCCTGTAGAAGACGTCGGCTGTTCCACCTTTTTCAGGAACGCCTGTTCCCCGATCTGTTTAAGGCTTTCTAAGATTTTTTGGGAATCAGTTAGCAATTCAGTTGCAACCGGAAATTGACTCGGTACGACCGGTTTCACATCTTCAAATATCGAGTCATCCTCTGGGTCGTACGCCACATCGTCAACTTCATTTGTATCGGACTGTTTCGAGGCGTCAGGCTTGCTTACGACCTCAACGGGCTTCTTCGGCAAATTGTAGCCACTACCGGGGTCATACTCCTCTTCTGGATCGTACGGCCGGTCATCTTCGTCCTCCTGCACTTGTTTCTCTTTAGAAATGTGCGCAAACTGCTGCACAATAGGGTCCAACATTGTCGAGGCCTGGACCGAGAGTTCACCAACCGGATCAGACGGAGAGTTGGACGCTTCAGAGTCTTGCTTTTTCTTCCCGAAAAGAGTTTTGAGAATGGTCTGTAGAGGAGTAGTGGTCGCTGCAGAGGAAGCAATAGAGCTGGATGAGGACGGGGAGTCCCGGCCGGCGGTGGCGCTTGTAGCTTTGATAGAGGACAGAAAAGAGTAGACGGAGGAGGTGGCCACGCTGCTGCTTGAGGTCTCGGAGGTGGTGAGTGGAGGTGACCCTGAAGGAGTTGTGCTGAAGGGGATTTCGTGAATCTGCCGTGAGCTTCTTTCGGTTCTGACCAGAGGAGAAGGCTTTGGAAGGCCAGTGTCATCGGCGTCTTTGGTCTGCATCTTGAAGCGTTTCTCCTCAGCTTCCAATGGAGCAGCGGCTCGCTTTCTGTCCTTCTGGCAGATCAGCAGCCCCAAGAGGAGGTTTGGACGAGCTGGTTCAAGCCCTGCAAAATGGAAGAATCACACAAGAATCTTTGAGGACATGTGCATATGAACTAACAGATACAATAAAAAACTAAACACAGAGGGATATTCTTTCTATAAACTACGAAAACAAAAGCATTTCTGACTTGGACAGTAAGACCTGGTGAAATGAGAGCATGTGAAATATGTTCCCCAATACATACATAAAGAATTAATAGGACAAGAAGCGTTATCCTATATAAAGTTATCTCAAGTATATCCTATTATACGACGAATAGTCGAAATGTGCGGTATAGTTAGTAATCATCAAACAAAAGTAAAGCAACATCCATGATTATGTGAAGGAGGCAAGCTGCTAAGAAACATTTGTTATCATTAGGTTTGTGTTTGTGTAATTACTTTGTAGATTGCCTGCCAGATAAAACCAAGAGTTAAAATAAACAAATAGAAAACCCTCTAAATCATTCAGACATCGCTAGATTGCACCAGGAAATTGCCAAAAACTGCAATATAATTCTGGTTTATCTCCAGGTGCATACATAAAATGTGATATAGCATCATAACCAGAAACATCAGACAAAATCAAGTTGTATATATATTTTTTCTAAAGCTATGCAATTAATAAAAAGGAAGAAAACAAACGCTTGCATCTAATATTCACTTTCTGGGGCACAATATGCAGCTGCAGATTACCGCAACTCTAATTGCATTGTGGGTACTGTCCACTGCGTTGTACAACCACTGGTTGCAAAGTTTACATTAAGCACTAATGCTTCATTTAGGAAGACATCTTAAGCCCCAGTGGTTTAAACCAGTGGTGCAGCGCGCTACCATGTGAACACCAGCGTGGTATAAACTTATTGTTTGTGTGTGTGTGTGTGTGTAGGAGTCTTAACAAACAGGCTGAGACTGGCAAACTTCCTTTATTAGAAATGTGTGATACAAAGTTAGATACACAGTGGAGAGCACAGCAGCTGTTATTGGCACAGAAGTCGGCCACTCAACATGGATCACCAGTGACCCCTGCTGTACAAACCCGTGAATTAAACACAGGCTCTCACTTCCACCACGAGTCCAACAACAGAAATGACGCCAACTATACTCACTAAATAAATTACACTCGTGTCAAAAAGGTACGTTTGTGTTCTCTTGTAAACGCTTACCTGGCCCATCAAACGGTAAGAGTTTGGAGGGTAAGGGGTCCCTGGAGCTCAGCGGGATGAGGTAGAGGTCTTTGATGCGACGGTTGTTGTTCGCCACCACACCAAAGCGTCTCCTGCTGCTAAAGTACGAGAACAGAGAGACATACGCCGCCTCCTCCTCCTCCGTGGCTGGGTGGAAACGGATCAGACACAGCTCCTGAAAACAACAAAGAGAAGCAGTGGAGCGTGTGAGTGATGAGAGGCCTTTAAAGAAAGCACTCCAGTACAGATTATTGTTTTCCCGGCGAACAAACCTTTGAGAGCGATGTTTTGAGTTTCCCGACGTAATCCCACACCATGCTCGGCAATATCCGTCCTCCGACATGAATGATGTCCGGCAAATCCTGCACGACATCAACAACATTAATTTGACAACCCTTGGCCCAAAGTCTTTGAAATGAAGCCTGATCACCGGGCTGAGTTGCTAACCTCCTTCAGGTGCTCGAAGGATCCCGACACCAGGTACGCCTTGGTCACAAACTTGGCCACAGACGGCATGTGGATTAACCCTTTCCAAATCTTCTCTTGGCCGTGGAGGAAGATTGCCGTCTCACCATCAGGAGGCGGCACGGATGAACTGCAGAGAAACAAAACACGTCTTTCTTTTAGGGAAAACCCAAAATCTAAAGGCCCGAATCCCATTTATTGTCTACAGGGCGTTCCTCAAAGATTAGAACAATGACTCTGCCTATCATGCTCGACTCTAGCATGTACAAAAATGAGTTTTTACATATATTCATGCAATTTTAGTTTGTAATGTTAATTCATGACAGTGTGGTGAGATCGAGCACCTTGTTTTGGCCGCAGACGGTGGAGCCGGGGGCATTGGCAGCGGCGCCTTGGGTGCCACGTCCACCAGGGCGCCGATGGGAGCTGGGAGGGGCTCTGCGGAGTTGTTGATGGGTTTCTCCGGAGGCGGGTAGGTGACCGTCACAGCGGCGCTGTGCCTCGCCATGCGTGGGTCTCTGCGGGTGATGCTGACGGAGGACACGGTGGGGTTGATGATGGGCGCGGGGGCCTGGGCCAGCGGCGCCAGCAAACTGAGGTCCAGCTGCTGCTGCTGCAGCGATTCTGGGACCGCCGGCTCCATGTTAGTCGGGTAGGACGGGGGGATCGGGTAGGCGGAGGGGTCTTGGTGCTGGTGAGCCGTGGGGGCCGGCGCGTAGCCGGCGGGGGAGACATCCCCCGACTTTGACAAATGCTGCTCCGGTCTGGCAGGCCGAGGTTCAGGCTTCTTGTTCAGTTTGGCTTTCTTAGCCGCCGGCTCGTCTTCGGACTTCTGACCTACAGGGAAAGATTTTTTTAAAAGAGTCATCCGTTATATCCGTCCAACACACTGTCGAGTTCACCGGCTGACTTTGAAGGCAACGCTCTCTCTCTCGCCGCCTCATTTACCTGTGCATATTTTACAGTTGAGGTCAAATAGGTGAGTCCTGTGTTGAGAGGTGGTGTCTTTGAGCATGGTACCGTAAATATCCAGCATGCCGCTGTTCCCCTCCGCAGCCGAGGGCTGAGCCGACGCTGAAGGAGGGACGCAGGACTCATCCTGGTCCTGTGGACAGAGACAAGATGGACCCCCGTCAACACAGAGCAGACGATGGTCACGCACAGAACGCGAGATTACTCATGTATAATATTGGATTCTGAGCAAAGTAGACTCAGGTAGGTTTTAATGCCAAACAATGAAGAAAGACTCAAAGAAAGTAACACAGGGTTCATACACATGCTGACCAATGGATTTCCATGACTTTAAACCAAATTTCCATGATCAAACATTTTTGTGAAATCTTGGTGTATGCACGAGTGACACCTTAAAAGACACACATGATTAAGAGACAATAGGTTGATTCGAAGAATATATATTTAATGTTTATTCTTTTAATCAAACTGTGTAAATGTACTAATATGAATATTACAAATTTCCATGACTTTTCCAAAAACTTTGGGGACTTTTGCAGGCCTGGAAATAAACATTTCTAAAAATCCATGACTTTTCCAGGTTTTCCATGACCGTACGAACCCTGTGACCGCGTTGGAAAACCAGGACAGTTGGCAAGCTGACCGACCTGCTCTGGTCTTTACATGGTCAGACATGTCTAACACCTCATGTGAACAGCTAGAGAAAGAAAGCTAGAGAAAGACAGCATGCCACCACTTACTGCAGCAGAAGCCATGCGAGAGGAAGTAGAAGAAGAAGCGGTGGCAGAGATACATACATCTGTATCGGACGTTGGCGGAGCGTCCTCCATATCCAGGCCGTGGGAGCTGGTGTCGTGCCTGCTGCCCGACTTGGAATGCCCCCTCGCACCGGGAGACTGGGCCTAGAGGGGACAACCGCATATGCTGTAGCAATCACACACATCGCGGAGAACAGTTTCTCTCTTGAAAAAAAAACCTCTCTCTTTGAGCTCGAAGTCGACTTGGCGTTTCAGTTCGAGGGACGTGACGCTTACCTCCGCGCCGTCTGGCTTCTTCCACTCGGATATCTCTTTGGAAAGCAGCTCCTCCGCACTGAGTCTCACGAGTCTGAAGGGGCTCACCTCGCCACCCACCACCCTGTAGAACAAGCCCTGAGAAACACAACACGGGGAATTTAACATCTCAACGGGAGGGGACATCAACGTGAAGCGGGTCGGGCTGTCGCCTCCCCTTCCTGAACACCGTGTGTACTCGACAGAAAAGACGAGTGTGCGTTCATGTCCGCTCACTTTGTTCTTGGGGTCCTTCAGGTTGAACATGAGGGACCTGTACTTGTTCTTGTAGCGGCTGTCGGTGTTAAGACAGAGGTTGAACATTTCCTTCTCGATGGCGACGGACAGCCTCGTCACCTCGTTCTCAGTCTTCTTCAGATCGTCGCTGTCGTTCACCCTGGCGGGGGGAAAAAAACAACACGTACGTTTTGTTTGCCGTTTGAAAAAAGGTGGTAAAGATTTAGAGGTTCATTTTCAACAAGTATTCTGGACTGCGTTTGGTGGCGACTCCTACCTCTTGTAGATGATGTCCGTCAGCGAGCGGCGGATGTTTGTCCTCATCTGGTTGTTGGGCGGCAGCGCCAGGGCCGCCACGGCCGCCGATGGCGCCGGATGTGCCGCCCTGGAGGCCGACGAGTGGCTGGAGGGAGTGGACGGGACTCTGGAGGAGGAGGAGGAGGAGGAGGACTTGCCCGGGGAAGGAACCTCCTTGTGCTGCGGCGCCTTCTTGGGAATGGTGAAGTTGGACTTGGTGACTCTCAGCGCTCCCGTGGCGTGGATCGGACCGCCGGGGGGGCGAGACGGGGCGTGGGCCGGCACCTGGCCTTGTTTCTTGGACTTTGCCGCGGTTCTACTCGGGGGCGCCGCGGGTTTCCTGGACCCCTTGGTGGTGGCGATTGACGGGGAAGGCTTCTTGCCCTTCGGGGTGACCTTGGCCGCTCTAGTGGCCGGGGACTTCTTGTTTCCTTTGACCGGCGGTGCGGACGCCGGCGGAGGAATCTCAGGAGCCGGGACCGGGTCCTTCTCCTTCTGGTCCTTCTCGCTCGGCTTCTCTTCTTTCTGGGGGGCTGGAAACAAAAAACATGCCTATCATTCACAACAGGACATGCAGAGGGACAGTATTGTAACAATACACATCAGGATGCTGTGGGGCCCTATAATCAAAAAGATTGCATTGTTATTGTTAAATTTCATTTAGTTGAACAAACAGAACACGCATAAGTACACATTAGTAAGTACACATTAGTAACCGTGTACAAGCTGAACACTGAAATACATTCTGAAATAAACAGTGTGGACACCTGGGCAGTTATAAAGCCCTTGTTTATTTGTAGCAGTGGATGAAAGATATTGTACTGTTGAAGCAGGTGTATTTAGGGAAGACATATTCTTCCCAATTATTTAATAGTTTGCATATCGCTGAGCTAAAGCGACTTCTCTGGGCACACAGAACCGAACAGGAGAGGTTAGTGATCTGAGACCAGCTAGATATTCATAACTCCCATCTCAAACTGTTAACATAAAAAATAAAAATGAATTCCTATCAGTTCAACTACAAACCTCCATCAGATGAGGCGATGAGCTCCGACCCGAAACTAGATCCAAATCTTATTCATGGTTCTTTTCATTTCAGTAAATAAAGCAGGTACAAATGCATGAAACATTTCCCCAAACTAAATAAAAAGAGTATATCCAACAAAGTTGCACCGAGACCCGTTTGACAACACACCCTCATCAACCCTTTCATCTGCAGATGAGTTCATCCTCCGTCGTGTTGCAGCGTGAACCCCACCAGAACACCGACCACACGCCCACTCATGAAGCTCACTGTGGTGCCGAGCGACAGCACCGGGACCCCGAGCCACCAGTCAAACCGGCTTCTGAAGACGGCCGCATCACAGAGAGCAGATCAACGCGCCATCGTTTCCTTCCTCCTGATCGCAACCAGTGGTCTTACTGATCAGGAGGCATTTGCTAAAGATGAACCCTCGCTATCTTATCCAGGAGGATCCAGAGAATTCCTTCAATGACCGGATTTAAACAACAAAGAAAGAAAGAGGTGAAACCAACTATCCACATTTCATTGCAACAAACTTTCCACTAAATACACATCAGGTGCAAAATGTGCGGTAAAAAAAGTTGAGCCCAGCTCTTCTGAATCTGTGGTATCAGCCGGGTCTCCCTCCTCTGACTCTTTGGGATCAGCCGGGTCTCCCTCCTGACTTTGGGATCAGCCGGGTCTCCCTCCTCTGACTCTTTGGGATCAGCCGGGTCTCCCTCCTCTGACTCTTTGGGATCAGCCGGGTCTCCCTCCTCTGACTCTTTGGGATCAGCCGGGTCTCCCTCCTCTGACTCTTTGGGATCAGCCGGGTCTCCCTCCTCTGACTCTTTGGGATCAGCCGGGTCTCCCTCCTCTGACTCTTTGGGATCAGCCGGGTCTCCGGCCTCCATCTTCTGCCGTGGCCTTCCTGGACTTCAGTGCGCTGTCTCCAGGCGGTCTGGCTCCCGTGGCTCGGTTCTCTTCGCTCTCCAGTGTAGAGTAGATTTATCAGTCGTATGAACCTCTCGGGATATCCTACAGCAAGCCAACACCGCTCACATAATCAATCAAGGCATCCTAAAAGCTGTTATATCACCTTTTATTTCAAAGCCAGTGTTTCCCACGAGTAGTTCTGCAATACGAATAGTTAATTCAATATGAATCAAAAACTTTGCCGTCAGCCTGTTTACCAACAACAGAAAAAACAAGAGCAGCCCAATGTGAGCCGGTAACTTCAGTCGTCCGCAACAAAACGGGCTGATTGTGGGACACCTACCTGCTGGAGGAAAGGAGGACCTTTTTAATGACAACAGCTGCCGCGATGAACCCAGGAAGTGGAGACTTATGTGGGTTGTCACAGGAAATCACTCGAAAAGACCACACAACACACCAGTCCTCATCACCTCTACTTGTCACGGCGAAGCACTAGAGGTCAAGGCTCTCCTTTCATTGCTGCATGTGGTCCTGTAACGGTGTCTCACTTCAGCCCTGCAGCGAGTCCATTAAAAAAGTAATGGTTCAAATTTGATCCAGCAGCGGTATCCTTACTTTTAGTCTGTCATGGGACACGAAGGGTTAAGTAAAGCTGGATCCTACTCGACCCATAATGCTGGATCATCATGCGTTAAAGACGCTCCTCGCCTTTAGTTTTTTCCCGCTCCTGCATTTAAATTAAATCGCAGGCTCTCCGTGAAGACTTCCCAGAGCTGAGCTCATCCCGGTGACATCACAGCCACGGGAGGCCGAGTGCACTCGTGTTCTCGTGCCTCGTAGCGGTGATAATGAAAGGATCTGGATGAGTGCAGCCTGTCGAGTGCCCCTTTCAAAATAAAGGTTCTGGATTATTGAATACTTACCCAAAGCAACCATTATCGCACTTACCTTTTTTTTTCCTAACAGCTGCCAACATTTCATTCTCAAAGCCTTATATTAACATGATCAAAATCACAACACTTTGCAGAAGGTTTGGTTTTTAGGTCCGGAGGTGATCTCCGGAGCGCTCGCGTTGGTCCCCCGTATGTACGGATCGCTTCTAAATGACGTTGGCGCCACACGAACCACATTTATAATGCAAAACAACAACAACGTGGTGTCAACAACAGCCCCCAGACCGTCAAAGAGATACATACACTTTTTGTTTAACACTGTTGGTGATATGGGTGTAGTCTTTTCTGGTGTTACTGCAATGTAATTATGGTCGCTGGACCAGGACGCGGTGGCCGGCGGGGGCGGCTGTTCCACGGCATTCTCATCTTCGTAGTCATCGTCATCCTCGTCGTCATCCTCCTCCTCATCATCATCATCAGGATCAGCACTGTGGTCTTCCTCGCTGTCAGACTCCTGCTGGGCTTTCTTCTTCCTCCCACCAGTGACGCTCCTCTGCGTGGACGGGGAGAGAAACACATTCCGGCTTTTTAGTCAAAAAGCACTCGGCGAACAACGTTTGATCAAACAGACACGTTGGACTTGATCGCTTGTCAGAAAAAATGATGGATTCCCCCACAAGATGCTAGGAAAATACAACTGTGGTAAACAAACGGCAATGAACCCTTTCAGTCTTCCGTTTGCCTGCTCAGGTCCGTGTGCATTGTATATTACCGCTTACACCACTTTCCATTGGCCCAGCTACATTGCTCTGCATGCAGCAGCGAAGCTTCTGTAGATCTGGACATATTTCTATGAAAAATACAGCGAGCCAAAAGTAAAATGTCAGACATTGACTTTAGGGAGTTGGCTCGACGCCGTCAGCCAAATAGCAGTTCATTAAGCTTGAAGGAATTAAACATTGCAATGCATGCAGGGTAAGATATGTTTGTTTAGAGGACATCATGTTTACTCGCTCCCCCCTCACTCAAGGTTCAATCCCAAAAGTCCATTTGGTCTTTCAATGATCTGAAAGCACATGGATTTAATCCAGCTTTGACAGCACAGGGAGCTGTTGACTGAAGAGCAAAACTAGACATAACAGGAAATGGGCAACGACATTGTTATGTTATCACCCGTTTAGAAAATGAATTACATAAAGGAAAACAATGTGGTCATTGGGTTCTAAACACATTTCTCAACACATGCTGAGCTTTAGACCATTTCACGATCACTTGTTCCCATGAGCCATCGGTCAGTTAATGGTCCACTTGCTCATTGGGATCTGATCCTTTGGACTTGACCTGATCCACTGCAAGTTCCCAACACATCCCGGTTACCACGGTGAGCCCATGGGCAACAGCGAGTCGGCTTCTTGTTATGAAACAGCCGAAGACCAAAATTAGGTGGCTAACCCACACAATCTGCATTACGTTAGAAAGCAGCAGCTACCGGTTAAATTTAGCTCTGCTCTTTCACTTCCAGGTGGCATTTCAGAGCAACAGTAAATCTTTCAGAACCACTTTAATCAGGCTGAGACTCTTGTGACATCATCAAAATGCAGAGGGTGCAGCCAGGGCGAGGAAACAAATATGTTATACTCTTTAAAAATGCATATGACGAATAAACTGAGTGTTCAAATTAGGAAACAGTGAAACCAGCCATGACATCAAAATACAAGTCTTAGAAAACCCCTGTGAGGAAAGCCTCAAAAAGGTGATAAAGACACAAGATGAAGAAGTCTAATATCAACTCCACGATGACAGACATCCACTGCTGCCCTGCACAGCCTCTCATCGGGGACAAAACATGAACACGGTCCAAGTTACCTTTGGCGCGGACCTGGTTCTCCGAGCCATCTGCGTGGGCTCTTTGACGTCCGTGATGGACTTCATGGCCGCGGCGGCGTGCCTCAGGATGCAGCCGTTGCCACAGTAGACGGAGTCCGGCTGGGCGTTGTTCTCGCAGCCGGGCCCGATGCACTTGGGGAGGGACGAGTCCTCGCCGGCCTTCTCCTTCGGCACCTCCGACGGCGGCGGCGGCGTCGTCTTCACCTCCACGTTCGACGCCACTTTCTCCTCCGTGTCCGGCGGCGCTTTCGGCTCCGTCGGGGCGGCCGTCTTGTCGACGGTCGGAGCCGCTTTCTGGTCTGCCTTTGGTTGGGCCGGCTGCTGGAGGGCCTGCTTCAATCGGCACACAATGACAGTAACAGCCGATGACCAACGGGGTCATTTCGCGTAGTTTGACAATACCAGCGTACAGAATTTACTACTCGCAGGAGTTTTAAAGATGTGTACGAAGCTTCGCAGAACGGGTTCAAGCTGCCATCACTAAACCATTAACCATTCATTTGTGTACAGATTTAGAATATGGAGGTACCGTCTTTGGGACCTGATCTCAGGGCTCTTACACATGTTGACCGATGGATTTCCATGACTTTAAACCAAATTTCCATGACCAAACTGAAATCTCGGTATAAACATTAACATTTGTGAAAATTTTGCGTATAAAGAGCATACGCCGGCTTATATTTTGAGCGTCTTTCTTTAAAAAACATATTAATTATTTCAAACTCTGCGTTAATGAACATGTGATTATAACAATTTCCATGATTATTCCCAAACTTTTATGATTTAAGTTTTTTCCATGACTTTTCCAGGCCTGGAAATAACCATTTTAAAATTCCATGACTTTTCCAGGTTTTCCATGACCGTATGAACCCTGTGATCTGTATTCCCGAAACACAGAAACACTCACATGCACAATTAAAATCACAACGTATCCCACTGCAATTTAAAAAGCACACAAATCAAAAATATTTGTTAAAGGGCAAAATGTGTCAAAATACCATGTTATATTAAATGTTATCGTGCCGCAGAAAGTGTGTCGCTTACGCATCCCGTTCTACAGACTTAAGAAAGCACATTTGTTTGGTACAGATCCAACATAAGAAAACCAAACAATCATTTTTATTTGTTTGTCGATGAAAATGGGGATGTATAAACGATGCTTCCCTCCAATATACCAAATCGTATCGCATTTTGAAAACTGATCAAATTGTTCGGCCACACACAAGAACAGCCGGAGTCACGAAGCACTGCAAGTCAGAGATTGGAGAATAATTCAAATGTACTTTTCAGCGACAGATGTAAGCCCTGAAAGACGTATGAACCGTTTACAGCATCAAATATTTAACAATAGCGTCATATTAACTTTGACATGCCACGGACCAGATGACCAAAACGTAATTGCCTTCCAGATTCCTGATGTTTCCTTGAAGAAGTTAATAATTAAATTACTTAATTGAAATGTATATGGGCTGTAGTGATGCTATACATCCTATCGTTTGCCCGTACTTTGTATCCGACGTCTATTTTAACTGTCTTAGGTCATGGATTGTATTACATGCATTGTTTTGTCCATTCTTTGGACCTCAGGAAGCTTCACAGCCACCAAGGCGTCTAATGGGGATCAAGTTAATAAATAATAGACACGCACTGAGAAAACTAAAAGTAGAGCAAATAAGACGATGATTGAGTAGCTGGACTGGGACCACAGTTCAACGCCTTTTAAGTGGAGAGCAGTTGTAACCTACCGGCTGAAAGATCTTGATCTTCTTTTTCCCAGTTGGATTCGTAGCTTTCTCTATCCGGCCCTTGATGCCCATGTCCTCCGCTCCCTTCTCTTCAGCTCCGGCGGCGGAGGACGGAGGCGCCAACGCAGCCTGGAACGCCGACAGACCGGCGTCTCCCCCGCCGGCGTTGGTTTTCTCCGCAGAGGTCCCGGCGTAAAAAGAGAGCGCCGAAGTCGCCGCTTTGAGCTTCCCGACGTCCGTACTCGTCGATAGGATGGCCGTGGCGGGTCTGACCACCTGGTTCTTCTTGGCGGTGCAATTCGGGCAGACGTAGTCTTCGCCATTTCTCTCCATCAGGCGCCCGCGAGCCTCGGTGATGCCCACGCAGTCTCCGTGAAACCACTCCTCGCAGCGGTCGCAGCAGATCATGAACCTGGTGAACACAGAACATTTAGGGCCACATTTAGTCTTCACCGGGAGATTAGGGACACGACATGTGGCTGCAGACGGTGGTTGTCGCCGACAACAAGGAGGGTAGCGCCGAAGAACAAATTATATTAAATTGATTATAAATTTCATTTCATGAATAACACTTTGAAATAGGTGCAATGTAAAGGGTCTAGAGTCGTAATATAGCAGCTAACCGTGAATCTATACGTCAAGATATTCGAGTAAAGGCGTCTTGAGTAGAGAACGAAATAAATGTAACTGTTAGTAATCCAAGCTTCTCCTTACATTATTGACAAAGCTCGGCCATGCGTGTGTGTGTGTGTGTGTGTGTGTGCGCTCTTTGTGCATGTGAGCTTGGCCCCACTGACCAGCTCAATACGACAGTTACAGGTAATAACGCCTCAGGTTCTCCCTCGGGAAAACAAGGTTAGCTCTGCCAGCACTGTTGCCGTAGTTAGCAGCGATCGCTGTGAGCGGCTGGCTGCAGAGCTAACAGAAATGCTCCAAATCTCTCACATAGCAACGTTCAAAAAGGACCAACGTGGGAGATCTACGGGGATCTACAGGCAGAAATGAAAAACGTGTTGATTATTATGTTTTTATTTGCGTATAATCAACTGAAATTAAGAATTGTTGTGTTTTCGGCACATTGGGTATCTGTAACCGCCGCGCTAGACGTCACTACATCCCACGCGTCCTTTGAAAACCAGACGCCGCGGTCCCTGATCACATCCACACCGATACGGGTATAAAAAAAAACGATACGATACCTTTTGTTGTGTTTCTGGCGACAGATGCAGTAAAGGGCGTTGGGGTCGTAATCTCCCTCGTCCGAATCCATAGACGAGGAGGAGGAGGAGGAAGACGAAGACGTCGAGGAGTCGTTCTCATCGTCGTTCTCATCGTCGTTGTCCTCTCGCGTCGGAGGCTTCTGTGCCAACACAGGAGCCGGGGGGGTCGCTTTAGGCATGACTTCTCTCTTGACCAGAATAGTGACTTTGTTTGTAGTCGCAGCGGCGATGGCGATGGCGGTCGCAGTGGCGGCGTTAGCGGCGGCGGTAGCAGCGGGAGCGCCTTTAACGGTTGGCGCGCTCTTATTGGCGACCTTCTTTTTATTGACGTAGGTTCTTATCGGTCCACGTTTCACCAACACTGCGTTGGGCTTGTCTGTGCCCTCCTCGTCCGTCTCATCGTCAGACTCCCCGGTTTCCTCTTTGTCATTTTCCTCTGCGTGTTCCTTCTTCTCCACATCCCCTTTGCCTTCAGAGTCCCGTTCCGGCTGAGGCTGTTCTGTCTTGGCGCTCCCTAAATCTTCCGGACTGGGAGAACCCTCTTTGTCTTTTTTCTCCACATCTTTATCCGCCAACTGGTCTTTCTTAGCAGCATCTGTGCCGTCCTCCTCGTTCTCAGAGCTCCCCTCATTTTTGACTTCCACTCCGCCGCCTCCTCGGCCGCCTCCTCCTCCTCGGGTCCGTCGGCCGCCTCGACTTCTCCTTTGGAGCTCTTTCCTCGTGCTGCTTCTCGTCCTCCTCTCTGGGGACTCCACCGTGTCCTCCGAGGCCCTGGCGTCGGCGTTACCGTCAAAGCTGGCCTCTGAGGCGGTCTCTGCATCCGTTGGGGTCTGGGAAGGAGGATCGCCGCTTTCCAGACTGGGAGGGGCGCTCCTCCTTAGCCCTCTTTTGGCAGTCGAGAGGAACTCCTCCAGTTTGTCGGTGCGCTTCGGCTGCCTGCCGCTCCGGCGTACAGGACCGCGGCTGTCATTGCCGTCGGCTGCCGCCTCCACCGGCATCTCTCGCTTTGCGACAGTAGACCGTCGGAAACACCAAGTCTTCTTCACTTCACTGTTGGCCTTGGGGGATTTGTCATCAGGCTCCTCTAACGTCTCTTTGGCCACATCCTCGCTTTCTGTTGGAATCTGCTCTCCCGCCCCGTCTCCAAACCCTGAGAACAAACAACCAGAGAAGGCTGTGGGCAAAACAGATAGCATGCAGCGTAACAAAGCAAAGACACTCGTGATTGGTTTGTGAAGCATCAAGCATGCAAATTAATCAAAACAAATGAAGTGATTGCTTGGCTCGGATAAGACCCGTAGTCGACCGACATTGTGCCCCAAATTTAAAAAGTACAATTGTGCCAGGTATTACAACATCCCCACCCGTTTATTGTGAGGGTAAAGAAGCTCAGCCAAGGTACCTTGAGAGCAGGTATCCAAAGGGTCCTGGCTCTGCTCTGGTTCAGGAGCTAGAGAGAGCTCAGGGCTCTCATTCTTCTCCATTGATGATGGAGTCAATCACTACTTTCAAACAGATAGTGTACAGTTAAAAGAAGAGCACAAAAGACCAGCTATGACTATTTTATAATGTGAAAAATACCGAGGGTTGCCACATTTGCATCAACTAGGCAGCGCTGGGTTTGCTCCATCTCTTAACAAAAATGTAAATATACTTGTTCCTCTTAAATTCTGACAAACATAAACACTAAAAGTTGATTTGAAGCATGGAGCACTAGGAGGGAATGCAATGATGTCACCATTTTACCACGGACCTGAACAACCTTAGGGCTGCTTTAATTGAGGAGGAAGCCTGGAATACAATTGTGTTAACAATTTCACCAATAGCTGAGGCTAACGCTACAGAAAATGAATATGGCCACAGTGGAACTACATGAAATGTCTCTTTTTTGTCAATTCTGATGTCATAGAACAGATGTTTTACAGTTTGATAACCTCTGGTGACTTGTTGCCTTTGAGAAAATGTTTGTGCGATGCAGAAATATTGTAAATGCTCCTAAGTCACCAGCAAGAGGATTGTGTGTTTTTTACATCTGCACTACGGTAAGTTATAGACAAATGGAAAGATACGTATCCGTACGCATTAGGGATTTTATTTCGTTGAACTCGCACTAAACCCCTGACACCTAAACCGAGATATGAACCAATCAATGACTTTTGTGAACCGCTAAAACCCCAAGAAACCAAAACACTTATTTTGAAAACGTGAAGGCCATCAGTAGATGTATTATTACTGTGTATATATTGTATCTGTGTATATCTCGGCGGATAAGTAACCATTTCAGTCATTTTAAAAATGAATAGTCTTGAATCCATCTTAATCGTTAAGTCTAAAAACCAAATTAATTGTGGCCCGACACAACTTTAATTCATTCTATTTAGTCTTATTGAAAAGGAGAATTAAGTACGTCACTCAAGATTGTCCAGGGCCAAAATTGCGATCCTTTTATTTAAGAACATATAATAATAAAAAATAGTCACTTTACCTGTGGTTCAGCAGTAGGTGAGAAACGGTTGTTTTTCAAACAAAACAAAGCCTGTGCACCAGTAATCATCGGTCTTGGTACAAGGATCTACCAAAGAGGAAAACACACGTTAATACTTCCCTTCAGCCATGAAAATAATAAAATGTGATCTTCATTTTTCTGGATTATTTATCAATTCCACATTTGCTTAACAAAGACCCCAAAACACGATTATAATTCGACAGATTGCAGTCGTGTTATTCAAAGTTACTGCAAACGGAAAACAAGACCAGAAGGCGCAACTATTTGTTGACAATAATTAAGAAACCTCATGGAATAATCTAAATAGCGTAACATCGGACAGCATGTTTACACTCGTTTGAAGAGCATTTTCATTTGTGAGTGAAGTACAATTCTGACAACATAACATAATAAATCAAATCCCTCCAAAGAGAGTGATTAATCAGGACTCTCCCGGTCCCGGAGCCGTGCCACGTGAATGACAGGGAAACAGTTGCCATGAGAGGTGGGAGGGGCGCGGGGACGACCGGGGGGGGGGGGGGTCTTTCTCACCCATACAGAATCGCCGCTGTCGCACTTTGACACCGCGATGCCATGTTCGCAAGTGGGGTGTTACGGGTCCGGTGATTCGTGCTCGCCACCGAAAGGCTGCACCGGGGGCCTTGCTGCGCACGCTGCACCGTCAGTGACGACGCGGCCTGGATGCCAACCACAATCACACACCGTGTTCAGACACTTGTCTTCATACGACGCGTCACTATATCGCCGATAGCAGACTGTTAGATTACCTCCTGCACACACGAAACAACCACCGCAGGAACCCATAGGCTGCGCGGTACCACTCGACCGTTAGCGAACCTCCCGTTAAACCATGAACACGGTGGTCTGTCATCGTATGCGTTATTTGGGTGGTAGCTTACACTTTGCATTTATAGATTAAACACGTTTAAATGTATCTGCGCTTCTTACTCGTATGGTACCGTGATAAAAGGGAGCGTTGCAGAAAATACACTCCTAGCGAGCTAACGCTATTAGCCACCACGAGCATGTGCAAGCTAACGGGAAACTCAACCCGCAGGTTAGCTAGCGAAGAACTCTTAAGCTAACGTTAACGCTCGAGGAATACGCGTTTACCGTCAACTACTAAACCCGCAAAATGACACGCATGCGTTCTGTAGCAAGAGTTATAGCGGACTAACCGAAGCAAACAGCCAGAGTGAGATTAAATGGCGTAGTTTGGCTGTAATTTATCCACGTTAACGTGACAGCTAAAGCTAATGTCAGACGCAGCGTAGCTTCGAAATTCCCGGAGCGGGACAACGACTGCGTGAGCAACGCCACCGAGACCGTGTTGTATCCAGGGGGGAAATCCCTAGTACACTAAATAAACATTGCGGTTGTATTATATTGTTGCATTCTACCCACCTACACGCTCGAAATACCGATAATATGCCCTCGCTCTTCGGTCAGTCCTCCATTTTCCATTCCCGCTGGATCTAGCGAACTGACTGCGGCAGATGGCTGACGGCTTAGAGAACGCGCTCAGTGCGTCGACAGCGCCCCCTGCTGGCCTGGAGGGCAACTGAGCAGCACGGGACACAGAGCCCAGTGTTGTTTGGCTTCAATGGTTTACCAAACACAAATTAATCAATATTAGGTTAATCTGTAGGTATGTCGGGCACTTTAAAAAACCCTAATATATAGATGTACTTCACTTTATTGGAAAGTCGAATTGGCCTTCATTTAAATTAATAGTTACCTACAGCAGACAATATACTGAATATTTTAACATACGACTATTGGTCAGGCCTTTTTATAATGTGTCTCTTATGAGTAAGAAGTTGAAATTGCAAAAAAAATATTATAAGCTCTTTGTTTAAAGCCAATTTACCTCCTGTTACCTTCAAATATAATAACATCTTTTACCCGTGAGGTCAATTTGACCCCAGCAATTTAAACCTCCAGAAAATGATTATAAGTGTTATGCCCTTTTAATAAAACAACTTGTTTCTCTGTCATCAAAGCATATGACACGGGAGAAAACATGGAGTAGGTTTAGAGACATGGTGGCTGGAAATAACTGCCCTCATGCACACGCCTCCCCTCTAAATGAGTCATCTCACGTGTAACCTTTTCGATTGACGGTGTTATGAAGAGCTCAAATGCTGATTTTTATGTCTTGGACATGGCTCACAGCGTCTCTGGTGGGGCCTGGAACCATTTGCATGACATTAGCAGCACAAAGTCGACCTTGTTGTTCAAGTGGGGAGACGGACCATAATAACTTTTGAAAGGTAGTGTGAAGAGATGCGACAACATCTCATTGACAGAAAGCCTTTCCTTAGAAGTCATGTTCAGTTGAGACAGAGAGCAGAAAGAGAGAGCACACAGAGCACCAATATACATGGTTTAGAAGGCTGCAAACTTTCCTGTTGGCTCCACCCCTTTGTTGTGTGAACTATCAATATCTTCATGGGAACCATACATTTCCCCTCCCCCGTGCCGTGTGAACTATCAGTGGTTCTCACAGCTACGGTTATGTTTGGTTAGGGCCCTAAAGCTTTTTTAAGATTATAAAATTGCCCGTTATAGTGACCTCAATATCATCCAAAACAACCAAAACAAATGTGTGTAAAATGTTGATGTGTCTTACAATATGTTTTATACAGCTAAAACAGCCTGGGGTCAAATTCACCTCAAAGAACAGCAACAGGACATTGGAAATCTCTCATCATGTTAAATGTATGTTTACCCAGTCGTCCCCATTAAATTAGGAAAAGTCAGGAAATATGAAGCAAGTCAATCATATATTTAGAGATGTTAAACATTGAATGGGGTCAAATTAACCCCAAAGGTTTGAGGGTTAATGCCGACTGCTCGATAACTAATTAGACCACAATGTAACAATAGAAACAGCTTGTTTAAAATGTTTGTATTTGTTATTTTCTTTGCAGTATACAGCAGGCAACATTAGAATAACAAATAAATTAACATAGAATACAAAATAAGGAATTTACAGACATTTCTGTCAACCGTCTAATCTAAATCTGGGTGGTCCATTAGCATGGGTTCCATGTTTGCAGTCTTAAACTGTTTAACTGTTGTCCTTTACACTAGATGTATGTTTTGAGACACTCAGGCATGCTTTTTAAGATACTGACAGCTCTCTATAGACTGCAAAGCAGCGCTTGAATATGCAGTGTACACTTTTTTAAACTGCCCCCTCTAGTGGTCACTAACTATCTGCCGTCAGTCTCGATTCCACATTTAAAATGTACAGACCACTGGGGGGCAGCGTGTGAGCCCTGAAAGGCAGCAAAAATATATAAATACAAATAATTTAGATTGCTCCCTTCAACAGCTGCTCATCAATCAGAACAATTTACATCGACGCATCCGTATAGTGAAAAAAAAACAAAAAAACCAACCTATACACATTTACATTGTTCAAGTGCGGTTGAACCTGTTCAGGACAAAGTGACGGCAACGTTGTTGGAGCTCTTCTCCGCGTCACAGTCTTTGTTGTCCGCTGGTGCCAAGGCCGCCGGGTCTCTCAGAGAGTTCGGGCCGCTGCCCGGCGGCCCCAGACCTTTGTTTGGGAGCTCCGCCGTCGACTCGGCCTCGGGCTCTTGCTGCGGGGCCGTGGCTAAAGGGAGAAAATACACATCACATCTTTAACTGCCATACATATTATTTATGTCATTATTGAATGGGCTTGTTTGTACAACTTGTTTCTTGAATATTGTTTCTGTTTGTATTTACACTTGATAGGAACTATTTTTTTATGTCCTACGTTGTGCTGAGACGCATTTTAGTTGCGTACCATCTCCTGAAGATGTGCAGCGGTAGAGGTTCTGTACCACGCTAAAATATTTTAAGTTCAAGAAGTTTAAGTGACAACAAAGTTTTGTTTTCTCAAAGATTATTATTTTATAAGTTACGTTCTATGTTTCATGTTCTTTATGTTTCATGTTCTTTATGTTTCATGTTCTTTATGTTTCATGTTCTTTAGGTTTCATGTTCTTTATGTTTCATGTTCTTTAGGTTTCATGTTCTTTAGGTTTCATGTTCTTTATGTTTCATGTTCTTTACGTTTCATGTTCTTTATGTTTCACGTTATTTATGTTTCATGTTATTTATGTTTCATGTTCTTTAGGTTTCATGTTCTTGATGTTTCATGTTCTTTACGTTTCATGTTCTTTAGGTTTCATGTTCTTTACGTTTCATGTTCTTTATGTTTCATGTTCTTTACGTTTCATGTTCTTTAGGTTTCATGTTCTTTATGTTTCATGTTCTTTATGTTTCACGTTATTTATGTTTCATGTTATTTATGTTTCATGTTCTTTAGGTTTCATGTTCTTTATGTTTCATGTTCTTTACGTTTCATGTTCTTTAGGTTTCATGTTCTTTAGGTTTCATGTTCTTTATGTTTCATGTTCTTTACGTTTCATGTTCTTTAGGTTTCATGTTCTTTATGTTTCATGTTCTTTATGTTTCATGTTATTTATGTTTCATGTTCTTTATGTTTCATGTTCTTTATGTTTCACGTTCTTCATGTTTCATGTTCTTCATGTTTCATGTTCTTTATGTTTCACGTTCTTTATGTTTCATGTTCTCTACATTTCACGTTCTTTATGTTTCATGTTCTTTATGTTTCACGTTCTTTATGTTTCATGTTCTTCATGTTTCATGTTCTTTATGTTTCATGTTCTTTATGTTTCACGTTCTTTATGTTTCATGTTCTTTACGTTTCATGTTCTTCATGTTTCATGTTCTTTATATTGAAATGTATTCATACAGTTCGACGGTGGATTGATGACGGTGGTGTTGACTGAGGAGACGAATACATCCACCAGTAACCGAAGAACGAAGGTGAGTTGTATTTCCTGGAGGGAGTGATGACATCTCTGAACATGTCGGTGGGGATTGTGCAGGCGAGAGAAGGACCGGAGACTTCAGAGCGTCACGACCTGCCGTAAGAATTGAAAAAAAAACGAACAACCCCGAACGTGTGTGAATGTCATCATCGGTGCTGCCACCGCGTGCCGTTACCTGACTGAGTGCAGGACTTCATGTGCTCTGGCCAGTGGGCTTGCTGACACGGGTAATCGCAGTAGCTGGTGTTCCAGCAGCAGTAGAAAATGGCCTCTTTCCGGCAGTTGGCGCACCACTGTTTCTTCTTGGTCTCGTCCACCGCTTGCTGCTTCTCCACCTCCATCTGTTTCTTCACCTCGCTCACCAGGCGCTCTCTCTCCTGTTCCAGACTCTGCCTCATCTCCGCCATTGTCAGCTCTACAGTGAAGTGCACAGACACACGCGATCAAACAAACGCGAGTGGAAACCCGTGACACCCCCGCGCGGAAGTGTTTTTGCTGATCGACGAAGTTCTCACCGAGATTGTGCTTCATTTCTGACAGCTCCTGTTGATGCAGCCACTGCAGTTTTTCTATTTCGATTCTCAGTCGTCTGATCTGAATTTTAAATCCATTGTGTTAGGTTCAGTGAAGGGTCCCATGCAAAGCCACGACGATGGTCTGAATAGTATTTCGTCTCTCCAGAGCGAACACTCACCTCTGCTATTGTGTTGCCTGAAGTACTCTTCGAGAGGTCGCTGTAGATTTCAGACATTGTACCTTTGATTGCATCCATTATCTGAAAAAAGTAGAACAGAATAATCAAGAAAAAAGGTATTTTATGGATGTCCGATTCACTAAGGGGAACTACCAACACTTGTTTGGTTTCTTTCGCCCGTCATCTTCGAGTTTTATGTATTTTATGTGAAATATGCAGTTTGAAAGCGATCAAGAACTGGCATCAACTGAACTGTTTTTCATCGATTTAGCACTTCTTAAAACAGACTCTCGTACTAACTTTGGTTGTGTACTTGGCAATGTCCGCAGCTACGTCCGCCGAGGCCGTGGGGATGTACGTGTCGGTCGCCGCGGGCGACGACGTAGCAGCTGTGCCCAGACTTGATGCCGCAACGGTGGCAACAGACGACGGGCTGCTGGATACCAGGGTGATGGTCGACGTGGTCGTGCCGAGTGGAGTGTCCTTTTGTTGAACGGCTGGAGTTAGAAAACCATTTTAATCAGAGACATTATGGAAAAAACTGATTATATGATAAGATTTAATCAGCACTTTGTTGTTGTCGATGGTTTTTATTACTTTAATGGGCTGTACTGTAGCTTGGCATTGTGTGTAGTTTGTGTTCTTCTCACCACATATACTGTTGTAGTGAGTCTCATCCTGGACCGTTTGTTATTGTTTTATGTTTATTATGGTCTGTTAAGGGACTGCCGATGCAAATTAGCTGTGTAGCTACAATCTGGTGCAGTGCATCAAATGGTGATAATTATGTTTTAACTGTATATGGTCCCTTTTAAATAAATAATAATAACAACATATACCGGCCCACACCCTGTGTTGAGTCATACTTGAATACTAGTTCTCTACCTTTAACAGCCTGCCTGGTCTGATAGCGTGTGCTTTGAGACGACTGCTGTGCCGAGGAGGAGGAGGACACTGCCGTCGAGCCGTTGCCGGCGGCCTGTGCCTGGGTCAGAACTTGAGCCTCGCCGTGCGTGGGTGACGACGCCTCCGTCTGGGCGTCGGCCGCCGCCTCCTCCGGCTGCTGGTTCTGTTGCTGCCGCTGCACCTTCTGCAAGTGCCACTTCTGAGACGAGGTCTGAAACTTGGAAGTGGGGCTCCACACGACGGCTCGCTGCACCACCGGCACCGTCTCTCTGGGCAGCAGAGGGCGCTGTTTCTTCAACGCCGGCGTGGCCGGGGCTGAGGAGGAGGAGGAGGAGGAGGAGGAGGAAGAGGGGGGTGTTGCGGTGGCACTGGACGCAGTTGCGAGGCTTATGGTTGCGGGCGAGGGAGTGGTGAAGGAGACCATGGTGACGGGGATGGCCGTGGGGGACTGCGTGGAGACGCTGGAGGGCGTGGAGGGAGCGGTACTGTTTTGAGACGGGAGTGTCAACGGGGGCGGGGCTTTCCCTACAAGGGAAAGCACATTATTTTAACCAGTTCCGTCTGGACAACGGTCTTTCCACGTTTACATAGGCTAAAAATAGACATGCCGTTTTGTGAGTGTTTGATTATTTCTTGGAGGGGGGGGGATCAACACAAAATCGTACAACTCTCACCTTCAGTTTTACCAGCAGAAGACTCTTTAACGGCGGCGTTGACTTTCCTGCTCCTCTTCCTGTCCTTGCCTCCCTGCTCCTCCCCGAGGTCAATGACCAGCTCCCTCTCCGAGTCAGAGTCCTCCGTGGGAACGGCCTGCTTTGCCCCTTCCTTCACCTGACCCTTCTCCCTGAGAACAGGTGTTGCTGGAGGCGCTTTGGTCTTTTCTGGGCTCTCTTTTACAGAATCGGTGCTTATTTGCACTTTAGCTGGAGCATCGGATGCTGTTGCCGTGGCGTTGCCCGCTGTAGTCTTGGATGGCACGTGCGAATCACCTTTACCCTCCTCTTGGCTCGGGGACGGTTGGTCTTTGGCTTTGGTGGCATCCTGCTGGGCCTCATCACTGGGCGCTGCATCCGGACCATCTCTTGTCTTCTGCTCCTCGTCACTGGCATACTCACTGTCGCTGGAGTCAGATTTATCAGAGTCCTCTGTGTCACTGTGTTCCACACCTTTGTACACATCAACGGATACCTCATCTATACCTGCGAAAACAAAGTAAACGGAGAGATATATATCACACCTCTTCACATCATCACATCCCAAGATGTGTTTCTGTAAAACATATTTTTCAGGGCAGGGATTCTGCTGACTATCTACATATTTTATTCTACTCACCCAACTGTGCCTTGCAACTCTCAATGGTTTTGTCCAAATTCAGCTGGAAGCGGCTCTTGATCTGCCTCTTCGGAGAGGTGAGGGCTGGTGGGGCTCCTTGTTTCTGCTGAACCGTCTCACTGAGCTCCTTTAAGTCCATTTCTGCTTTACTCCGATCTGGAAGAACACAACGTAAAGTAGTTCCTAATCAGAATCAGAAAGAATTTGACTTGGCTGGTGTGTACATTAGACAGACAAACAAACCAATCAACAGTCAACATAGTGCAAGAATTTAAATATTAAATGTACAATGGTATAAAATAAAAGTGCACAAACAGATAACAGTGCTACTGTAAGTGTGTGTTAAAGTGTAATGTGAAATTAAATATTAAATATTAAGTATGCAGAGGTGTGCAGGTGTTCATTTTGAGCAGACTCGTGCACAATGGTGACCCGTATCACAGAGAATGGACATTCTTATTACTCTGTCATGCGGATTACATAATTGCCAGAAAGGATGTACCTAGATTGAGGTTCAGTATGCTTCCTGTCGGTGGCGTCTTCTCCTGCTTGGCGGCGCCCGGACCTTGAGAGTGGAATGGTTTGGGGCTGTCTAAGGAGCTGCCTGCAGGACACGGTCGAGGATGGGCAGGTGATGCTGTGAAGAAGATATTCACCGTTAGATTAAGCCCTCTGACATCAGACACGACACACGAGTTGCTACACTAAAGTGCACCTGGTGAAATACCTGTACAGTCCATGGACTCCTCCCCTGTACTGTACAGGCTGTTTGAAGCCTTCGTCTGGGACTTGTCCGCTGTCTCCGTTTCCCCATCCGAACCGGTGTGGGCGGAGGAGTTGGTGCTCATGGGGGAGCGCGGCATATCGCCGAGGGGGAGCCGCCGCGGGCCCGCGGCGCTGCCTCCCACCCCGGGCCCGGACAGCATGGTCCTGGCCAGAGAGATCTTGGGCGACGCCGTCATATCGAAGCTCAGCTTGATCTTCTCCTGCTTCTCGGGTTTGATTGAGGTGGACGACGGGTTGGAGGCATCCAGCAGCATCTGGAAGTTGTTGTCCGGAGTGTACGGTGTCCTGAAGGAGGCGTAGTTAAACACGCCAAACTTCTTCCTCATGTTCTCCACGTAGACCTCCATCTCCTGCATGGCACTGTTGAAGATGCTCTTGGTCTTCTTCACGGAGAACGGAATCTCTTTGGACATGAGGTAGCAGTTGTTTAAAGGCACCCAAGCCCTGCGGGGATGAAGATTCACGTCGTGAAACAAAAGGTGTGACGTGTGCAGAGAGCGAGTGAGCGACTGAAGCACGCGGCGCTGATACCTGTCATGCTGACCGAAGAAGCGAGCGTCCACTTGTCCATCTTTGTCCCGCAGAGCTTTAGCGGGCCAGAATGGAAATCCTTTCAGCTTGGCCCACACGAGAGGATGCGGGTGACTCTGCGGACGTACAGTACGGTTGTATATTAGTGATCTATGCTCAAATAAAATCTGTCAAACAATCGGAGGAAATCATCAACAGGAACTTCAAGTCACTCAACTAGCTTACACAAGGCTCGCAGAACCAGTTGTCCCTCTTTTGGCAAGCGGACAGATAACACTCGGGACAGACTTCAATCTCATTCATCTGCAATCAAAGAAGCAGAAGACACGTGAAATCAAGTTTCAGTTTGTGTGTTTCAAATCAATCGGCATATTAATATCAAACATAAAAGGTATTTCTACCTACCTCATGTTCACAGATCTTTACGATCACTTTAGCCGTCGCCGTGAGTTTGTGATTGCCTGAAAACAAGGACATTAAACTCTTAAAATGCACACTATATATGTTGATAATCCAATATTATTGTTATATATACTGTGTCGTAACAGCATTTTATCAAATAAAAGAATATTGCAATTAAAAACGAACAAAAAAATGAACTGACATCTGAGACGGTGACTGTTCATGACATTGTATGTCATTTTATGACCATTTAATCTGCTATATTATTCATAAAGGTTGTTTCCTCACAATTAAACATACCTCCGTTGTATATAATACAGTTGTGCAAAATCCATTTTGCGTCTGCCAAGAAGGCCTCCGTGCAGCCGTACATTTTCTTTTTAATATTCTGCGGTGCAAAAAGGAAAGATGGTGCCCCGACTGACAAACTTTTAAACATTGTTACATTCGTACTATCGGAGAAAAGGTACTCGACAGCTTGTCGTTTTACCTTCTCGAGTGTGCAAAGGTCCATGGCGTGAAATATGTACTCCGCGTAATCTGGATGCTGTTCCAGAGAGACGGGTTTCTGGAAGGGTTCGGTCTGTGGAATCGAGAAAGAAAGAAGAGAAAGTAGGAAAATGAACTCTCGTGGCCAAAACCCACTGCACATCCTTCCCCCTCTACACATGCTACCACCACCATGCCACTACGACATAATAAATCTAAAAGCCACTGCAAAAAACCCTAAAAAAAACAGTGGAGAAAGAAAGAAAGAAAATCATGATGGGGTCTTGTTAGTGTTGTATAATTGATTACCCAATTAAAAGTCTTTCTCTGCGTGGAAGCTGCATGGGGGGAGCGAGATGACAAGCGGGGATGATCCTGAAAGAGAGTGAGAGGGGCAGCTGTATCCTCACCACCAGCTAGCATGTTCTTCGTGGTTTTTCGGCCCGCGACAGAACCCATTATAGCACAATGACTATTAGTTATTGTTGTTGTTAGAAAACAATTTGCACATGCGAAAATCAATCAGTTATTATCATGCTGGACCGAGAGGGCAGATCTTCGCGGGTGTAGATCTTAACATCTGGTACGACTGATGGGGAATATGATGGTTGCGTAAGCAATCTAGAAAAATGAAAGTCTGGCCGGAAAAGAGCACATGCCAATGTCTCGGTGACACAGTTAGAAGTAGCAGCAATGGGAATAAACAGTGTAGCCCATCTGTAATTAGAGCGTCTGCCACGACACGATGTAATCAGTTTGGTAGAACGAATACCCGAGAAAGACAAGAGGGACCAGAGTACTTACACCTGGCTGCTTCATCTTCTGGAGTGCAAACTTCAGCAGGTAGGACAGCTGCTCTATCGTGAGCATCATCATGGCTTTGCTCTGAGTCTCGATACACTCTGCAACTGTGATTTTCTGAAAGACATCAAGAGGGAAATAGTTGAAAACGTTGTTCTCGTCCCATAGTTGCACAGAGTGTATGTCGTCTCAATATATTGTTCTTGATGCCCGCTGTAATTAAACTAATATCACTACAGGGTTTTTCCACTCAAGGCTTTAAAATAGGGTTCTTTTGTTGTTGTTTGTCTGTGTCTGACTGATTTAGGTATTTCTATTACTCTGTATGCTTTTATGTTCTGTGTCTCTGACATGGATGTTTTTATTCTGTCCATTTTAACATAACGTTCTCTCTTATTTTATTTTGCTTTGTCTGTTTTTAATGTGTGAGTGTTCTTGTTGCATGTCTTGTTAGTACTCGACAATGTTTAGTACTCAATGTTCTCACCATTAATTCTTTGTGCACCCATGGAAAGTGTCAATATTGTACAAACATTGCATATTTATGCTTGTGTTTTTAGTTTTGTGTTATGACATCTGTCTCTCGGGACTACAAATGAAAAATAGCTAATAACTCTGGCCCATTTACAGAAATGTTTTATTAATGTGCACTGTAAAAAACAAAAACATCCCTACACTCAGCGTTGGAAATACACGAGGGCAAAAATGCTGCTCAGAAATATAATTCTGCCCCTGATATCACTAGGAGGGGCAACAAATGCCCCCACAATTTCCTCTAATAATGATGAGAATGTAATAGCGTTTTGTTTTTGTTCTTTGTTGTGTTTCCTGTCTGTATTGCCTGTACTAGGTGGGTACACACACAACAAATCAATAAAGATCATTTTGAAATATACCAAAAAAAAGGAATTAGTTAGAATTGTTAATAGTTGTTTAAAAAATGTAATAACAATAAATAACCACAAAGAAATAAGAATAACATTTAATATATTTGTCTGATTTATGTTTTCTAAGAAAACACTTTAAATCTGTAGATTACTGCCTAATAGCTTTATTATTGTCATTTCTATGACAATTGCTTCTAAAGTGTAAGCCAACGGTTAATTGTTATTTCACAAGTTTCAAACAGTGCCCCTAATTTCTTTTTAATGCCCCTGGGTCAGCGGGGGCAAAAATTGCACCCTAAAAATGGTGTAAATTGCCGACACTGTCCACATATTCCTGGGTGAGTACCTCACACTCGGGACAGAACCAGTCGCCCTCGGGCTCGGCCGGGAGCTTGAGGCACTTGGCGTGGTACACCCGGGGGCAGAGCTCGCAGCAGAGCACCTGGCCCTCGCGGTGGCACAGCCAGCAGTAGAAGTCGTTCCTGCCGTCCTGCGGTCCGACGTCCACGGGGTCCGAGGCGAGCGCCGGCTGCTTCACGTAGTAAAAGGGTCCGTGTCTCAGTTCCGACTGGAATGCAAAAGAAATAGAAAAGACAGAGGTTGGTGGGGGTAGGTCAAAACCAGTCCAGAGATTAAAAGAACAGGGTTCATACACATTTTTGGATTTCCAGGACTTTAAACCAAATTTCCATGACCACACATTTTGTGAAATCTCGGTTCATACATAAAAGAGTGAGAAAATAAATCCCTTAATGACACAAATGAATGAGAGACAATAGTTTGATTAAAAGAAGAAACATTTATGTCTTTGTAGTTTACGGTGCGTTCACTTGCGCTGCGTGTATTGAGAGCGTATGCCTGCTTATATTTTGAGCGTCTTTCTTTTAAAAGCATATTAATTATTTAAAGCTCCGAGTGAATGAACATAACACATTTCCATGACTTTTCCAAAACCTTTGGGATCAAAAAAAAAATGTGTATGGCATTTCCTGGCTTGGAAATATAAATATATAAAATTCCATGACTTTTCCAGGTTTTCCATGACCGTAGGAACCCTGAAAGAAGCCGAGTGGACATGAACAGCGTCACTAAAAAGAAGTCTCGCGTGTTACACACTAACCAGCGCCCATGTGCAGACGGGTAAACAGTGTGGCCAGCCTTGATTACACTGGCAAAGGGTTCAGATGGTTTCAGTCGCTACCAATCATTTACAAAGGTCGGCTTCACGCGCCAAGTGTAAGATACGAGCAATCATTTACAGACGGTGCATTGGTGAACCGCTTCACACACACAAAGGGAGCACGGCGTTCACTTCCCACTTTCTTAGATTGCAAGTTGAATGCTGTCGACTTCAAAAGAAGAAAAACATTTGTTAAAATGAGAGGATAGCTTTCTGTCAGCAACACGTTCCTCATGCCAGTGAGTGTCCAATGTGATTTAACAGCTACAAAAAAATGTACAACAGTGTGGATTCATATGAGTAGATCAATCTAAACACACCACTGAGACATAACATGCTAGTGCGAGGAAATACTTCAATATTTAGATCTCAACGGGGCAGACGAGGTGGAAATCACAGCGTGACCCACTGATAGTCCGACTTACAACAGAAGGAATAAACAACATGTGCAAAGAGTTTGTCACACGAGAACATTTTACATTTCTCAGACGTCAAACGGCCGCAAACTACCGAGACATCCAACCGATCACTGGGTAGTGAAAGGGAGAAAAATACAAAAAGCCGCTTGTTTGAAACTGATTTGAACAGGATGTGGTATCCCGACGCGTCCAAAACATCTCGCTAAAACAGGACCAGCATTCATCGTAGTTTAAAGTAAAGAAACTAAAGCTCAGCAAACACTTCCAGTGTAAGAAAGTAGAGACAACTTCAAAAGAAATGAATTCTAGGAGACTATGCAATAATGTCCTGCAAAATAAGTCAAAAAAACTTTAAATGCATATCATAAATGCATGATTCAGTTGTAAATCAATGAAAATAAAAATGTGATCAGTCGCAGATCTCTCAGACCTCCAGCAGGTAAAACCCAAACTGTCCACATTGGAGGTAAAAGCTCAATAAGATTCAGTTGATTTTAAAGAACTGGCCCTTTAAGACAACGGTTTAAAAAACGGCATATGTTTAAGGCCTCGAGCTTTACCTCCAGATGCTTGAAAATCGTTAAAAAGTGGTTGTGAATATCGAAAAGCCAATCAATCAATCAATCCCTCTGGTTGGGAGTGATCGGCGCTATGAATCCTCTCGGTCGGTGACCGGTACCTGGTCTTTGCTGCCGCCAACAGCGCCCGGCTTCTTCTTCTTTTTCGTGGGGCAGGGCGACGTGTCGGCCGAGGAGTGACCGTTGGACGAGGGCGAGGGACTCGGCATCTTCCGTTTCTGGCTCATCCGTTCTGTCGGCCCCGTGTCCGAAACTGCACGCGAGAAAAGGTCAAATGAACGACTTTAAGCGAGAGGAAAACACCGGAGACGGTGACTCACGACACATTTCATATAAAAACAAACAGAACCACTTTACACGACCAAACTACGCACAAACAAAACGCCGGAGAGCACTGGATGTTCTTACCCTTGGATCGCGTCGAGATCTCCATTGCTTCTGCCGTAATCTCAGCTTTCTCCTCTTCCTCTGCCACGCTGTCGCAAAACAAAAAAAAGAGAGAGAACGCATCGTCAAAGCGTGAGTCAAACACGACCCGGAGCGGAAGAGTTCTCATATCTACCGCCGGCATTATCATAAAGTTGAGGACGGCGGTTGAAATTGTTCTTGAGAACAACGCGTTCTTTAGAGGTACGCCATCGAAGGCCAGCGGGAAGATCCAGGAATGATCGATGTGATCCGAACATTCATCCAGTTTC
Source organism: Pseudoliparis swirei (assembly GCF_029220125.1). Lineage (NCBI taxonomy): Eukaryota > Metazoa > Chordata > Actinopteri > Perciformes > Liparidae > Pseudoliparis > Pseudoliparis swirei. The sequence goes on along the minus strand of NC_079405.1, from coordinate 25,925,332 downwards.
CAAGTCGCAAATAATGTGACGTTTCCTCATCCGAGGCCAGATCTGAGCATTTTAATATCACCCGACTCAGCTGACTGTGACGTACAAAATACAACCTTGATGATTGGTGACCTTGACTCGTGTAGAGGACATTATCTTCAAAAGCTTGTTAATGAACAGGCTCATCCAATTCTGAATGCAGTTCCTTCATCGTCCTGCGATGAGGTCGTTCTGTACGAGAAATGGACATTTTGCCGGTTCGATTTTGTCGCTTAGTCGGAAACAGAAGCATCATGAAGCCTCTGTAAACAAAAAATGCTGACTGATTACTGCATCTGACAAAGTGCTATGCTTAGAACGTAGAATTATAGAGACCGTAAATTAAGTTATTACCAGTGCCGGGGCTGCTTAGATTTCCCCCAGGGCATTTATTGTCTGGGATGGGGACATAAGATGTTGAGTGCGTACGGTAGACGAGAGCAAAGAGTTCAACGCTCTCGACTCGGCGGAAGGTTTCAGGATTTCAAGAAACTCGAAAAAACAGCTAATTCCAAAATAAAAGAGCTCGGCTGCACGACAATGACAAATATAAAAGAGTCTCTTAAATGCCGTATGACAGACAAGTGATGTGTTAGAAGTGTCGCCATAGACGGGTATCTGCAATTATCATATTTAAAAATAATAACAATGTAATCAATCCTGTCCCAGGTGGAGTCACAGACTATTTTCAGTGTTCAATTTGCTAAAAACATGAGAACAAAATAATAATTTGACCGATATAATTATTATTCTATTTGTCTATAGATATCGCGATGTTATCTTAACAATGAAATCTTTTGTGTAGTAAATTCCGCATATTGATAACACAGCAAACTTTAAGCTCTGAAGTCCAATCAGACCACAACCCGGTGACGCTTTAAACTCGGTTAAAGCGAAAGACGACAACCTCTGACACAAAAGCACTCGACGTGGAGGGCCACGTCCCGATCATAACCGGCAGCCGCCTTTCTCCCATGACCACGGATCTATAAATAGTTAACAAGACAACGCAGGACAAAAGAATAACCGGCGGCCAAACCCTCTGACATCCAGAGGAAGTGATGAGCATGGAGCAGGGTTAGTTCCCTGCTGTTTTTTGATCAGCTGCACCATATCCATTGATCATGTGACCCATAAAAAAAACAGACAGCATATCAGAGTGGATTGCACAATCGCAGAGCCGAGTCCTTGCCAGCAGCATCCTTGAAAACTGCAGGCTGCAACGTGCTGTGAACCACCTTCTATTCAAAATCAGCCCAACAGGTTTTTTTTCTCAGTATCAATTCAAACGTGATGCACCTTGGTCTGCGGGCTCCCTGTTGTTGTCGTCGACCTTATTCCTATTATTATGATCATTATCGCCGTTTTCTCCTAATGCCGCGGCGGATGCGCCGGCCTTGTCGTTCAGATGGCTTCGATTCTGCCAAATTGTTTGATTTCACTCACTGCCGAAGGGGAAAAAAGCCTCGTTTAAACCTTTTGTGTGAAGAATAGACAGAAATACATTTCAATAATCTCGCCCTCCACCCACCCCCCCATACCTCCTGCTCCTCTGTCACTAAAGGAGGATGAAATATTAGACAGGAGCGCATCTGCACATCTGCAGACGCAGACAGGAGAGCAGTGTGCAGCTTCACTGGCCTCCTCCTCTAACCTGTCTGGACAGCCTCATACAATCTACCCCGGCAACATCCTGTCATGTCCAGGGCAGGAAACACAGCAACAAGAAGACAAAGAGAGAGAGGGAGAGAGAGAGAGAGAGAGAGGCACAAGGACATAAATCAATACTACTCAATCCTGACAACGACATTTCTAAATCAAAGACCACAGAGCAACACAAACGGCCCTTCTGTAACCTACACACAAGCCTCTCCACACCCACTATTGCCACAACACCCAACGTAGGAAATCAACAAGCATACCTTTTTTCTCTCTTTTTCTCCCCCTCCTTACTCACATACAGATTCTTCAGCCTATTCTTTAATCTTGTTTCTTTTTTTTCAATTATTCAGGGCGTAGAGGGGGGGGGGACGAGGGGAAAAAGATGAGTCCAGGTTTCCCAGAAGGCCTTCTTCTCTCCCTGCTGCTCTCTCCTGCAATCGTCAATCTTTAACCTCGGCTGCGGGCTGCCGATTGGCTTGAGCGCCACACGGAGGCGGCTGATTGGGCGCTCGGCTCGGCGTGTGCCACACGGGCTTCTCTTCTCCCCGCTCTCCTCAGCCACAGTGCTGCAATGCAGAGAGGGGACTGCTCCTCACTGTTGCTTCAACAAAAAAAAGAAGAGAGAAAAAAAAGCCAAGTGTGTCACTCTCTCCAAAACCCCGTGCAGACGTATGCCGACCGTGGGCCTTTCATCAGGCGTGTAAGATGCGGATCTTGACAAGAGAGGGAGAGAGAGAGGATCAGATTCCCTCCCTCGCTGTGCTCTCCAGCCAGTGTATGTGTATGGCATCCATTTTGAACACACACACACACTCTCTCTCTCTCTCTCTCTCCCTCTCTCACTCACTCTGACCACTGTGCACACCGCACCTACACACACGGCAGCAGGCGAATCTGCTGTAAAAAAAAAGACCACATGCAGCTTATCATGTGCCCCAGCATGTTGATATGCAGCATGGGCCTAACACTGGACACAAAAGAAAGGACTGGAAATGTCACAGGCCTCCCAGACGAAACCACGGACATCATAACCCCCCCCCCTCCCCCCCCCTCTCTCCATGCAATGCTTCTTTAACGTATAGTGTCTCATAATCAATATCTGCCTGTGCGAGCAACAGTAAGCCGCCAAAAAAACAACTCGAGGGCGTCGCAATATTCTTCTCCTCCATCTTCCCCGCGGAAGCCGAATCTGTTTGACCGAACGTGTGAATTTCACCGACTCGCTGTGGAACTCATGAACGCACACGATGGAAACACCGGGCCAAAAATATCGAGGCCGACTACAGTATCCGAGAAGGTCAACCGGTGGATATTTTTCAAAGACGGACGCCCGACCGAAAAAAGGCCGTGGAGGTCGACGACAATCCCCACACGGTAGTGGAATGAAGGGATTAGACGAATTCCCAAGACCCCTTCACAAAACACTGAGCAGAGGGGGGGGGGGGGGGGGGGTTCTGTTTCAGCCCATGCCGCCTGCTCCTGAACTCTGGTCTGTGTGCCATTATATCCGGGGCCATAGTTCTCCTGCTTATATTCCAGACACAGAGCCTTCATTATCTGACATCCTCCACTAACAATGGCAAAACAAGCGTCACATATTCCACCTGGAAAACATGAAATGTTCAAGAACAAAATAACAATATTGATACAGTGGCAGAAATAGACAGTTGAACTAAATTGAAGAAGAAAAATGTCTGTTTCATGCATACAGAAAACCAATCAATATATATATATATATATATATAAACAGAATTCAATCTAACCTTGTCAACTTCCAACAGGCTGCCAAGCCTCTCTGGATGAGGTGAGGTTTCTCTGCAGAGCCTTTTCAGAGGAAGTCCTTCCCCTCTTCTTTCCTTCTCTCTCACATAAAATACTCAGTGTGCTTGGAGCAGAGGGACAGAAAAGGGGAAGCTCCTCTAAAATGGCTGACACTCGGCAGCAGAGAAACAACACTGGGAGGCAGTGCACACCATTAGGCTCGGGCAATTCCTCCAACCCCGGGATAAATAAGCCCCGCTCCGGCATATTTAGTCCGCGTGTGATTGCTATTTTAGAAAAACCGGTGAGCAGCTTATTTGATTTTTATTCACCCAGTAAAAAAAAAGAAGGAAAAAAGTAATCATGGTCAGGTGAAGTGGGTTCTGGGTGAAGCGTGTACAAACGAGACAAACAGATGAGCCCACTGTCTGTCTTTCATTGCAACGTCGGTCTGGCAAGCGGTTACCGACGGTGCAGTGCCGCCTTGCTTTCATTCCAGTTTGAGGCCTAAATTAAACTTGCTGTGCTGTCAGTTTACCATCTGCTAATTCCTCTGGGGACTCCCCTCTGCACTGCTCCCTGTCTCTCCCATCCTGCCCCGGATCCCTCACCAGGCCTGCCATCTTGACAGCCGAGGCCCAGGAGCAGCCACACACACTCAAATCCTCCCTTTTGATCTTGAGAAAAGAAAGCAGGTTGTAGTTAGTCCCCTACGAACACAAAATGACCTTACACTTGACCTGCTGTCTCTGGCCCACCAGTCAGCAGAGGCAGTGTGTTGGACTGTGCCATGCATGCTATGCTCTCCTTCCCAGCTCCACTCCTCTGCTGTTGGGTGACAAACACTCTCTCCCCCTCCCCCAGTCTGTCAGACAAACCTGTGTTATTACTCAGGCACAGACCACACACACACACACACAGTGGGGCTGGTGCCTTATCAACAGTGTTGTGTGTGTAAAAGAATGAAAATAGGGCTTACCTCTGTGGATGCATGGCTACAAACTCAAGTGTGATATGTCAATGCTTGTTAAAACATGGAGGACAGCCCTGTCAGCCCTCAGCCTGCTCACAGCACAGCCACGGCTCTCCAAGCTGTCCGACTCGCTGCTCCGATAGAAGGCGCGCCGCGAGTGGCCACGCACGCCGACGGAATGCAAGGCAGCTGCCGATTGGCCGGTGCATTTCCTGGTTGCTTGTCTTTTGTTTAGCACGGGCGAGCTAAAAAAAAACAAAAAAACTGCAGTACTCGGAGAGCATGAGGAGCTCGGGCCCGGATGAAAACAGCCAGCCTCTGCGTACCTATCAGCAACCAAGAAGACCGCATACAGCTGTTATTGTTTCAGAACCTTGTCAGCAGATGTGCACACAAAGGAACAGGCCTGTGGCTGTGTTCCTAAGGAGGAATTTACCTCACTAGTTCCCACCCTCAAATTCAAGCAACCATCACAATGAGCAAGATACAAGCTGCTATATAAATAAAAGCAAAAGAGTGAGCGGGCAATAAATGAAATGTATACCTATAAAAGGTTTAACAACGATGCTAACCACGCAGACTAGATTATAGTGTGATTTGCCTGATCTGGTGTGATCGTATGTTACCGAGGTGTTTCCACACAGGCCGCAGTTATCCTGTTAAAGAAACAGTGACTTTCTTATTCAACCAGATCTTTTGACGACTTGGAAGGAAATGTATGGAAATGTATGGAAATGGGCTGCATGTGTTGCAATTTCTTGCCGTGTTCGAGGCTCGTTGTTTTCTTATGTATATCTTTAGACAATGTGGTCGTATATATCAACATTATTACAGATCGGAACTTTGCTTTTGAAAAGTAAATTCACAAAAGTCAAGGAGGAAGTGTTGTGTTGGCAAATGCTCACTACACTCTTGCAATGTTATCTTACTAAATAATTGTATTAAAAAATTCGCTATTTAATAAATCATCTAATTTTGGCAGATTTTACATATATATATATATATACATATATATATTTGTGGGGGTGACTTCAGTTACACACTTAACAAATAGGTTAAAGGTCACACAGAGTGAACCAAAGATTAAAAGGTAAACTAGCAAACAAAATGACATAGCAATAGCAACACTAGTTGAAATCATATATGCACACTGTATGAGTGTTTGAAAGGCATATGTTTTACCTCTTACTTTTGTGTTAGCACTTGTGTTTCTATATTTTATTGTTTGGCACTATTGTTTGTTTAGTTTTTGCTTTTTTTGTGACATGACATGACTTTCCCCTTGAGGATAAATATAGTGTCTATCCAAACAGAAACCTGCAATGTAATAATAATAATATAATAAGCAAATCATCCACAGATCCATTTCATATTTCTTAGATCGATATATAACATTTGTAACAACCTGGTACTTGTTTACAGAAAACGGTCCCTGTCATTGATAGGATAGATGTGCTCGTTGTCAAAACTAAAACGTAATTGATTACTTACAATATGATATGATTGCCTTTTTGTTCCACGTGTTGCTGTTTCTAAGACTGTTGAGAGGCACCTGCCTGCCTGCAGCGCTCAGTCGGCCTCTCCTTCAACAGGAAGAAAGCCAACAGCGTCCTCTTGTGGCAGAACTCCGTAAGTGCTCCGTTAACACACTATCCCGGAGGTTCTCCGCAGTTTCCACGTCAAGAACCACCAGAATAAACAAGTTTACCATCTGATAACACGAGTACCGAACAGATTTAACACACGAGGGGGATGAGATGCACGGGAGTCTACAATGAAGGGTGGATTAAAATGGGGGAAGCCCGGATCGATGGAGCCATCCTGTCCTCACTCACTGGGATTTACAGTTTGAGCTCACCTGTTAAATATTTAAAATCAAATGAAAAGCAAATCCTCACTTAATTGGTGAGGAATGGCCGTGTGTAGTCGGTGCGGGTTGTCAGTAAAGATAATAAACGTATTTATATTTTAAATAACATCTGGCGGTGAGATGGACTTGCTTGGTTTACTGCTAGCTTGTCTCTCTCCGCTGCTAGCTAAATTGTAGCTAAAGTAATACAAAATAATTGTAATAATAATGTGGCTATAAAAAATATATACTCAGAACAAAGTTGCGTTTATTACTCTTCGCTATAATGTTTCTTTACATAATTGAGAAGCTCCTCGCGCTCGCGCTCGCGCCGGTTAACACTGACGTCCCACCACACAGGTAACTCAGGTTAACCGCTACCTGTGTATCGGAAACACTTCGTCCATTGAATGTGTTAACGAGACATTATATGACATTACATGACCACAAGGCTGTCGGGTTGTCTCGCCGCATTTCGCGTCACCTTTGTCCGTCTCCTGGCAGACGACGAGCCGGTGAGCTGGAGAAGAAGAAGAGGAAGAAGAAGAAGGAGAAGAAGCAACGAGCCCCGCAGTCCCCAAGATGAGCGAGTCTTTGGCTTCTGAGCTTCAACAGCTTGAGGTCTTCCTTGAATTCAAGGCCTTGGTTACATGCATACACCCCCAGCTTCTCAGAGGACACATTATTTTCAAATTCAACAGTATTAACATTTCACTTATTTTCACTAAAAGTCATGATATTCGTCAGAGCTGCCGTTGAGGAAGGAATAGCCTACCTGCAGAAAGGTGTTCAGCAGAAACCTTCCTTGACGAGAATATGACCCCCAGCCTGTGTGTCTTGGTTTGGGAGGCAATGAAACACTTTTATGTTGCCATTCATGCGTTTTATAAGAGAAAAATACTAGTTGTTGTTGTTTTTGTTTTTTTAAATAACCCAATCAAACAATTAATTATATGACGCGGATCAGAACCTAGATATCCGGTTACCAACATCTGTGTTGTCAGCTGAGTTTTTGGTGACCTGATTTGAAAAGGTCTTAAAGTTCATCAAAATAGAGAAGCCAGAAGAAGAAAAATCTAAGATTTGCCTTTAAATTATACCCCTTTCATGTTTTTTTAAAAAAACAATTAAAATCCCACTTGCAGCTGAGGAGACACTTCTTGTGTCTACTGGAGGTTTTTTTATCATGTGGATATTTTTAGACTCAGCATCATGGGATATGCACTTATTGTCAATCTGGATTTTATATCTCAGACTCATCCATCATTTAGTTATAACTTGTGTTATAGCATGGTATAGGTGTGCAAGATGTGTTGGTGTTTTACGCATATGGGTTGGGGATTTGGGGGATGGGGGTGGGCTTGGGGGAAAGAAAGGCTGTTTGCAGGTAAACTAATCTGAATGCATTAATGATTATGGGGATATCTCCTGTCCTTTCAGACTGTTATCTCCTATCCTTTCAAAGTAGAGAGGCTGAGTATAGGGAGGGGGGGATGGGATAAAGTGTCTCACACTCATTGAGGGGGAAGGTCAGTTTGCCGTGTTTTGTGGGGGAAGGGGCACAAACACAGGGCCAATGGGCCCCTCTTTAGGTTTCCATGGAATGTGATTGAGGTTCCCTCGCTCCAGAAGACATACAAACAGACCTACAAAACACACCCAACACACAATGCTCAAGGGATTTTTATTTTGATATGCATTTGTTGTAGATTTCATTACGTCATGAGCCGAGAGTATACCAAACAATCTACGGGATCTGGATTAACCTATATGTAAACATGTTTTTCGTCAATTTTGTGAAAATGCATGTGTGGCTTGTTGTCCTTCTGCTGTGAGACACTCTAGCAGTAGTCCTGTGCTACATGGGTCCGCAATATGGTCTGATTACACTTGAATTGGTTGTACAACATAAAAATGCTGTGACTTTGGTAATGAACCTCCTCAGCTGCAGCGCTGAATCCAACTTAACACACCCTTGTATGTAGTTTCTCTTGCACCTCAACGTTTTTTCAGATGATTGTGATAGTGATTGACAAGTCAGGAGCTAATTTAAACTCTGCCTTTTGTCTTATTTGCATCCTTTAACCCCCCCCCCCCCCCCACGTCCTGCTACTCTCCCTCCATCTTCATGGCCCTCTCTCACTACTCAGTACAGATGATTTCTTCCATACTCTGTTGCTACTCAAGTACGATTAATATAACTGACACTGGACCCAGAATCAGTGGCATGCTACTTTATACCTGACATGTCGAGATATAAAAGGGCTTAATCCAAAGAGTATTCTGATTAACATAGATAGAGAGACCTTATATAATGAATGCACACGTGTTCCTGCTTAATGCAGGACATATATAACACCTCGCCCCATGGCACCCCTCAATACAAAGTGTACATATGTATGTTCACTAAATTTCCCTAATGCCCACTTGTGTTCTGTCCCCAAGTCTGTAGTTTTTGTGAATCACACACATCTGAATTGTATGTTAAGTATGTAGCATAATAATATAACGCTCCAGGAGGGTATGATTCACATTTTGCATAAAGCCGCTTTTCCTGTACAGCCTATAAATAAGTTTTAAATCTCTCCCCTAATAATATCAGCCGCTGCTCCGCTTCTCACACCGCCGACGGGCATTGGGTGCGCGTGTAGTTCGTCGGCGGGAACGCGGCGTGCAGTCCGGTGCGCCTCGCGAGAGGGAAGCGACGACATTACCCAGAAGCCACCGCGCTCTACTACGAGCTGGCTCCCTCCGCTTTGGGAGTGTTTCGCATTTAAACAAACACGGTCCTGCTTGAAGATGGCGGAGAGTTTGTAGAGGCGAGAAGAAGAAAAAGAAAACCGCTCCACTCAATGAAAGCATCGAAGCCGGTGAGTTTTATCTTTCTTTCTTCCGCGAGATTCGGTTGTTCGCGAGTTTAAAACACCGGCGGCGGCGCGTGTTTGAACGTTGGACATTTGTCACGGAGACAGTTGGCGTCGCTCCGCTCGCGAGCTGCGGGGGTTTCTTTGAGCTGTGCGGCGGCACAACGAGCCCTCGTACCTCCTCAGTCCGTCCGTTATGGGATGTCTCTCGGGGCGCTATCGGCTCCGAAAGCAACCCCAAAAAATTAAAAGATGTACATTCGAGTCAAGTCTCGCTTGTTATTGTGCCATTTGTGTCGGTTGCGGTGGGTTTTTTATTGTCTTATTACGTCCCCCCCCCCTCTCTCTCTCTCTAGCTACAAAGTTTATGAGACAAGAGGCTCTCTAGTCCGATAGCCCGTACGTTAAATATTCATCACTGCTTTAACGGTAGTCGGTGTTTTATAACGCAAGGTGAACTTTGTAGAGTCGCCGTGGTCGTTCTCCCGCAAACAGCCCAATGGCTCCGGTGCTGGTTTCTCTTTTTGTGTGTGCGTGTGTGCGTGTGTGCGTGTGTGTGCGTGTGTGTTAGACTTGCTTCACAGTTTCGGTACAACGGGGCTTGCAGGATTCTCCGGTGTTCACGTTAGTCAAACCGCAGTCGTGGTCTGGTGTAACAATATTGTAATAATAATAATAATGATGCACATGTTTTGTCGAGCCTCCACCGTGAACGTGTGTCGTACCTGCATATTTGTCCTGCAGTTTTTCTTACCCTTTATAAAAAGAAAAGATTAATTCACACATCTAATATAAATAGCAACACTCTAATGTAGTAATGTCACGTGACATGAGGTGCGGAAATTAATCTCCTTTTTCTAATTTTTTTTTTTTTTTTTTTTTACAAAATAAGACTGATTTTCTTGTTGTTGCAATGTGCTTATGACGTCAACCAGCTAGCTGCAGGACACCCTTGTCTGTCCACTGTCCTCCGCTGCTCACAACCAAACTTCAGCGTGGCTGCTCTGCAGGATCCACAGCATCTGTTTTGTGTTTGCATGACTGGAGTGAGATGATGTAGCTGTGATTGTAATGGGTGGTATAAGGGACAATCACAGTCTGGAAAAAAAAATGTGGTCGTTTCACCGATGATAAATCATATGTAGGTGCGATAGAGGGACGGATAGACGGACAGACTGGCAGAGGGAGATGGATGTGTTTCAGTGCAGGGGGGTGGGGGGGGGGAGGACTCGCAGGGTTCAGGTAGAGTCCAGGTTTGCTTTCTCTGTGCTGAGCACTCAGTTTTTGTGAGGTGGCAAAGGAGGGAACCATCCTTGGGAGAGCGCGCTCATGTGAAGGCTGAACAATGAAACCGTTGAGGTCGAGGTGTGCTGTCGCTCTCTCCTCCTCGCCCGGGGCCATCCCTGCCAATACTTGCAGGCGTTAGTGGCCCAATGCACATTTTCCACGTGAGAGTTTCTGAAATAATTGCCTGTAGGGTGGCGCTGAATGACGAGTGAGCCTTAAACAATACGGGGGATGCAAAGGGCGAAGATCTGGGCGAGAATGATGCAGTCAAGCGCCGTCAGAGAAGCCGACTCGTCTCTATTTTAAATCTGGTGGAATGCCATTGCTCAAGCTCAGGGATGTGGTGTTTTGTTGTTGTTTTGATTAGTAGAACGACCACTGTGGGAACCTGTCCAATGAACTGCTTCTGCTCATATTCTTGGCAAATGGAGCCCCCTTGTCCCCCATTCTCTGTCCCTTTATCTGCCACTTTCTTTCTCCCCCACACAGGGTGTCAGGCTGCGTTAACAATGAATCAATCTTTGGGGGGATTCTTTGACTGCAGAAGCGACCGGGACGCATGGCCTTCGCTCTTTGTCTGTCGGCCCCTGCGCTCTCAATAATTCATTAACTTATCACTTTTTCTCATGGGACCGGGAGACGTCTCTCTGGTGGCAGATTCTGTGCTTGCATCGGGTTGCCCGATTGATAAATTGCACGAGGATACATTTAGTGCCCATGCTGACATTCAGTTATTACTCAAAGAGGTTCCATTTGACGTTATCATCCTGTCAACAATGCAATGAAAGTGCAGAGCGCCGCGGATTGAAACCGGAGTCCGTACGCTGAATTAGAAATCGCGTTCTTCTGAATTTGGATCCGTGTTGACATTTTTACCGATTAAAATTTGTTTTTTTTTAAAACTCCGGGGGCGTGATATCGGTTAAATCTCGCTGCCGCGTGGTTGCATTGAGTTAAAGAAAAATACTGTCTGGTATCGCCAAAGAAGGCGGCGGAATAAGTGGAGCGCGTGCCACTCTTGGGTAACTGTCTCCAATCCGCCTTTGTCTGGCCGCGTCTTTGCGTCACCGGAGTCTGAATACACGGCATTCCTCGAGCGTTCCGTCAGTCTGTGTGTCTAAAGAGAGGCAGCGAGACAGAGATAATGGGTTTCATTTCAAATAACTGGCAATCGGGTCATGTGATGCGGCCTGTGCGTTAAATTTACGATTCACGTCTGTGCGGGTCGATGACGCACCGAGCCGAAAGCAAAGGAGGTTTGTTTCCCCCTTACCCCTCCTGTTACCTTCACATTTACTAACATCTTTAACCCCTGGGGTCAATTTGACCCCAGCAATTAAAACCTAGAGAAAATTATTAGAATTAATATTGTTTCCCAAGTTTAAGTGTGAGGTACTTTATCTGTGTTTGTTGACGACCTAAATAGCCCTTTAAATAAATAAAAAAGTTGATATTTCTTATATGTTTTACACAGTGAAAAACAGCCTGGGGTCAAATTGTACAGGACATTGAAAACATATCATTATGTGAATTTTATGTTTTCCCAGTTGTCCCCAATAGATTAGGAAAAGTCAAGCAATATGAACTTTTAAAAATGATGTCAATCTTCTTCTTTTTTTTGAGTCGTTAAACATTGAATGGAGTCAAATTGAACCCAAAGGTAAGAGAAGGGTGAATTAAAACGTGACTCCTGTAGTAGCTTTTTTTCTTTCTTTTTTTCGACAAAAGTTGCTAGCTCTGATAACTTGTTACTGGGCGCCATCAAAGTATTCAGCACCGCGATTCTCTGACGTTGTGTTGCCGTGTACCATTTTACACTTGGCTCCAGGAGGCTGGATTCCAACCGAGGTTTAACAAAGTTTCCCCGCGGTCGGCTCAGGCCGTTTAAAACATCCCGTCCAGCCCCCCCCCCGCCGCCGTCTCAAGGTCACTCGCGTGGGGACGGAGACCCCCCCCCCCCCCCCGTCTTTGTCGTTCGTCGTAGCGAGTCGTAGTGCTCAACCGGTAGGGCTCTGAATGCCTCTCGTGTGGAGCTAAATATAGAAAATGCTGCTCGACGAGACCGTCGTGTTTCCACTGCTAAAATATTTACGGCTACTTCGCCCCAAACAAGTGAGAGCGAGAATACGAGACGGGCGCTCGGGGAGCCGGGTCGGAGGAAGCCAGACGGCCGGCCCCGCGGAGTCCAAAGGCAAGCGGCGCGGTTTGCTCCCCGACTCCATTTGAGTCTCGCTCGTCCCCTCGGCCCCCTCCTCGACCCTCGAGGTGCCCGGGCGTCGGGAGCCATGCACGCGTCTCAAAAGCCAAACCGGCAGCCTGAAGCAATCATGGCACCCGAGTCCTCTTTATAACCAGCGAGGATTTTGGAGCATTTCACTCTCTGCAGTCCTCGTTGATTGGACGAAGGCACGGGTTTATTAGGGAAGGGGGGGGGACAAGAGCTTTGTCCCCAACGAGCCTCCCCCCACACCCCCCCTCCTCCTTGCCCTTCCTCTTTAACTTCAACTCCCCCTTTAACTTTTGCTCCCCCGGCTGAAGAATGCTCGTAAAAGGGGTTCACCTGAACTAGCCAGTGGGAGGGTAGCTCCCCGGCCGAGTTTTGTTACCGTTGTAAACTGTTAGCAAAGACCGTGTTTGTGTTTTTTATTATTTTTCTTTTTAGGGCCTCCCCCACCCCCCTACCCTCTTTTTTTATTTTTTATAAAAAAGATTCTTTGGGGGGGGGGGGGGGAGACGAGGGTGAAAAAAAAAGTTTGGTTTGTGAGATAACTGCTACCAGATGCTCTCTCTCTCTCTCTCTCTGTCTGTTATTCAGCAGAAAGAGAGGCAGGCGAAGAGAAAAGACACTGTTGTTTCTGTATGAACTTCTCAACTCGTTACACGGACTCTCTCCCGGTCTACAGTTGTCCTGCGTGTACCGAAACGACAAGGGGCTTTGCCCTCGACCTCTGAAAAGTGAACAGGTACTCCTGTCACGCTTTTTCACAGCTCTTCGTAACGTCGACGGCCCGTGAGCCGGTCGGTTGTGTTCGCCCGCCTCTTTTTGTTCACGTCGTGCTCCCCGCGTCTCCGAGATGAAACGGTGGGATGTCGGATCCGCGTGGCGGCGAGGTGTGGTTTCTCGGGAGGCGGCTGGCACGGCAGTCTGCGAGTTGCGAGGGGAGACGGCGCGCGAGCGGCAGCGACTGTAGTGGCTCACCTGCAATTTAAAAAAAATGCCTTTCATTAAACGAAATTACCTGCAAATGGCGAGCGAGCGTGCAGGCGTCTCGCCCGCAGCAGCGAGGTCGACGGCGTTTCTTTTTTCCCCCTCTTCTTCCACACGCGATTTCTCCTTTTTTTTCTGTTTTTTTTATCGCGGCCTTGAGTTCAATGAAAAGTCAAGTTGTGAATGACGGACCTCCGCACCATCGTTAAAGACTCCAGACTTACTACGGCTTTTCAACAGTGACCATGTGTCGGATAATTTATTACCATCCCGTTTCTTTCTATAACATTTCTTTCTTAATTGGACAGATTTTTTTTCCTCCTTTTCCCCCCCCCCTCTCTCTCGAATAAAAGTGGAAAAAGTTCCTCTTCCCTTCGCCGCCTGCTGACTTCACCCCTTGTGTATGCGGCTTGTCGTCAAGGCAACCCTCCAGTCCAAAACGCTGGTTGCCTCCTTGACGTTGCCACATCGCATCGGGCTCTGCACCGCTGCAATGTTTCATATATCCAAAACAACATTCATAAAAGTTGGCCATTACTAGTGTGAGCCAGTATTCTGTTTGGAGGTAGGCTCTGCTTTTGGAAAAAGGTCCCCATGTTTCCATGGGGCTTGTTTTCTCGTGGCGCTCGTGTATGCTCATCTAATTGCCGCGCTGGAACGAGTGATTCTGCACGACTAAATGGATAAAAGCGAAGGCCCCTGTGCTATTGGCACCCCCGAGTTCCACGGGGCCACACTTGAAATGGGATTAAACGTAATTTAGAGGAGTTTTGTGAGTTGTGGGGTGCAAATAAAGTCAAATAAAAGGAAGTCAACCCGCTTGCTTTATTTAAATTTGTAAGCTTCAGGTAATTTCCTTTGACAGACAAAACATAGCAATCGCAGCAAGGCAGTCGTCGGGACAGGAAAACGGGGCAAGCGGGTCAATACTTGTCCGACTCCAACTTCAATAGGCACGACGATCAAAGCGGTTCAGTCGAGCCTAACCTCAAAATATGAACTTTTAAATAAGATCCGATGCATGTTTCAAGTTGCAGTCAGATTTACGACGCTGTGTTGTCGGTACAGGTTGAGCGGTGCAGCCGACACGCTGTATTACTTCATAGGTAGGCGAGGTGAAGCTTCCACGCCGGCGCACAATCCACGGTAAGGGGGCCACACGAGTCGCACAATGTACCGTATTCCCTCATGTCCTGCAGATAGGATTGTTCAAATGTTTTTTGTGTGTTTTTTTCTAATGGGTTCGGTGTAATATAATTATGTATGTATACAGCTCCTCTAGGGAGAATGTGTTCACGGCTCCGAGCAACATGTGCCGACACGTTACCATTAAGCTTTAAGACCATTTCTGAGTTCTTCTGCTGACTGAGAGAAGCTGCACAATTGGTCCTGTAATCATTATAATCAAGATTTTTTTTGAGTTTGTTTTCCCCTTCACAGTTAAATCTGATCAGGTCCAGCATTAATGCGTTCTGGAAACTCCACGTTCAACTTCAGTTTCACAACTCGTACCCAGAATAGGCCCAATATACAGATAGTTATTGTCAGTCATTTTAATTATTCAGCCGTAATTTTTAACCAGTAACATGACATAACACACCGTGAGCTGCAGTGTAGTGTTACGCAGCAATGCAGCGTTATCAAAGACTCTCTGGGCGTTGAGCAAAAACCACGAGAAAAAGCCGACCGACTTTAACGCCCAAGAACAACGAGGAAGGAGTTGCCGCCGCTTCACTACAAATAAACCCGACTTAAATACGGCCGTATAAAGATGCCAGCAAGGATTCCAGCAGCTGGAGCCATTTAGGGGGGGGGTTGTTTTTGTGGCTGAAAGATGAGGTTCGAAGCAAAGAGCAGCGTGCGTCTGCTCGGTCAGCGCGAGGCGTCCTCTGCCCGCTGCCTTCAGAAGGAGAGGCTTGATTAGCGGTGCTGGCTTAATCACTCAGCAGATGGGAACAGAGTGCAGTGTCACAGAAAACAAACCCACTGTTGGATTATAGCTGTGTGTGTGTGTGTGTGTGTGTGCACATGTGTGTGTGTCCCGTCGGACAGAGCAACTCTGATTTGATTCCTAAATGGTTGCTGCTGTTTTTCTTCTTTTTTCTTCCTCTTTCTTTCTTTTGGATTTGTTATTAAAGTCTCCTGAACAGGTTTCTACTCGTGGGTCAGACGATACAAATTATCCTCGTGATTCTCTGTTTGTTTTTTTAAGGGTGAATTCTGTAATCGCGATTAGCCGCTTGTCAAAACGGGAGATAAAAGAAAGCGAGCATTTATAGTTTTCTAGCGGCGAGGACTGGAGGATTACCCCCCCCCCCCAACCCCAACCCCAACCCCCCTCACCCCCCCAGTTCCGCTCCTGCTCTGGAATCTTTTTCACCTAGGCTCTGTCAACGCATGAAACTGGCCAGTTGAAAGAAAGGAAAAGGAGTAGTAAAGGGAACATTTTGAAGGGGGGGTGGGGTGGTATTGCAGTTGTGAAACTGGCGTCAGACCATCTTTTGAGCGGAATTCTTTGCAGGGGTCAGAGTTCAGGCGCCGCAGCGTGGCGCTGCGATTGGCTGAGGAGAGGTGAAATGAAAACCACAGTAAACTTTTGACCCCGGCGCAGGAGCTGTGCAGGAACGCCCAGCTCTGGCGTGGTGGAACAGAGCCCGCTCTCTTCCTGTGTTTACTCCACCAATCCAACAGGGACGGCAGGGAGGGGGGGGGTGGCCGAGGGGAGGAGGAGGGAGCACGGGGAGGGGAGGGAGCACAGAGGGGGAGGAGAGAAAGGCATGCGAGAGGCAGGAAGGAAGGGAAGCGAGAAAATCGTCAGAGCCTCGCTGTGCTCTGAAAATGAATATCTGCTGCCTTTTTTTGTGTGTTTTTTTGCAGAATGGCACCGTTGAAACGTGCACGCAGACACGCTCTGCTTCTGCAACGAGAAGGTAAAACCAAGCACAGTCTTAAAAAAACAACTACGGCAACATTACATATTGACAGAAGTAATTGGCACGAGTGGACACATCTTTACGCTGAGTTCTGTGAGGCTACATGAGATTTCTCTTCACTCCGTATTTCCATCCATCCTGTGTGCAACGCGTTATCAGACCGGCCAGTGTGGCGGCTGATCGGGCTTCTGGCTCACCAGATAAAAGGCTGCGTGGTGATTGATTAATGAACTCATTTCCATAATATTAGCCTCGTATGATCCGTGTTGGTCTCTGGGTCGTCGCCCGTCTCGCCACACTTTTTACTCCGAGACGCGCCGAGCTTAAAGAAAACCGAGAGGTTGTTGGAGTCGGTGCGGTGTCCGTGTGGTCCTTTCTGGTCTTTTGTCCGCATTAATGATGGATAGTTGCAGGAGATGCATGCGGGACACACACACACACACACACACACACACACACACAGTGGAATCTGCCATCTCTTTGTTTCCACCTTCATTTATTTTCCCTGGTGTTTCTACTTGATGCAGTTTGTGTGAGAAAAAATGTGGAGATGCACACACAGCCTGAGATGTGTGTGTGTGTGTGCGTTGGGTGGGGGATGTTTTTTCTTGGGGGGGGGGCAGCTTCTCTCTGCTTTGAACTGTTTTGTCCCCCTCACTACGTTCATTCTATGGGCGTCGTGCACACTACAAGTTTACGGTCACAAAAAGCCACAAAGACAAATTACAACTTGTGTTTTTATACATCGAATGTCTTTCACGGCGCCCTTGTGAATTTCTCGTCTGTGAAAATGGCCCTCAACGCTCGGTTATTTTCTTCCTTCAGTCGTGAGACAAGCAAAGGGCAAACGCGGTGTTATAATTGATTGATAATCAACCCCCACATTTAGTTTTCATCTACAGAGGTTGTGTGTGTGTGTGTGTGACTTGGATCGAGTTGTGGAAACTTTTAATTGTCGTATAGTTTTGTGTTCGTCGCCCCGATCGGTCAATCGAATTGCGCCTTGAAATATTTCTCAACCTCCAATCGGCTCCCCTGGCGAGTGTTCCAGTCTGCTCTCCCGACTCCTCGTCCTCTTGGGTTCGGGTGGTTTTGAAAGTTGCGCGTTATTCCAGTGTGAACCGAACCCTTGTTGGACTTTGACTCTGAATCAGTCAAACTCGTTGATGCTTTTTTTATTTATATATTTTTTATTTCCTTGCAACGCGCACATGGTTCGAACGGCTCATCACATTTCAAAGTATTCGTCGGAATAAAGAGACCAAAACCTATTATTCTACCACCAGACACACTGCAGACAAACAAGTTTTTTCTCTTGAAGAATTTACAGCTTCATTTTTGGTTTTATCGCGCACACGTGCTCGACATGTGTCGTCCTCGTCCCGAACTCGCATCATGTGGCGACGCTCCGCTTCTTGCCATTAAAACCCCTCGGGCTCCAGTTTAGTCGCACTGGCCCACATTTGATTACAATCATGTGTAATGTTGGCAGGAAAACTGCTAAAAAAAAATAATGAATAAAAACAAGAGTGCATCTGAGTCTATGAAAAGTTATTTTTTTCCTTCCCTCAACATTTAAGGGGGAATCCCCCAAAGCGTCAAGATGATAGATTACTGAAAACAACGTGGTTTTTAATTATACGAAGCAAGAGCAGTCATGTGGCCCATGGTTCCCTTGTTTTTCCTGCAGTCTAGCATTGGAAGTTCACGAGTGCACGTCCAAATTATCTTCTCATTCAAAATGGAAAGTTATGGTTTTAAGATTTCATTCATTGCGAGCAGAACTAATTGAGGATCTTTTTAAAAGTGCCAAGAGAGCACGAATTTTTAATTGCCTTTTTTGTTAAAATTTCGCTGATTCAACTTCCTCTCAGCAGTCTGACCTTTTTCCTTTTCTTTTAAAACCATTTAAATGATATTCAGTTTTTCAAGGTGGGATGCATTAATTCACTCAATGCAAGTTCATAGCGGGAGCACCTCTTTTTTATTGGTGCTAATGACGATTTAATTTCCACTGAATAGTATTCCTTCTTTCTCCCGAGCCCTTCAGGCGCCTGTATATATCTCACTATTAAGCCATGAAGACAGAAAGAAATAGTATTTATTATTTACCCTTTGCTTAACCCCGTCCTCTCGATATGTATCGTCGTCTTTTTCTGAGAGCGCAGCGGTCCAAGAAATATATTTAAGCATCGCCTTACCGTCGGCCCCTTTCACAATATGCCACGTCCTCTTAAATCCTCCGTGAAAACGTGGCCGCGCTGCACAGGACTAATTGGGGTGAGTGTTGTTCACGAGCTTCATTGTCGTGGACAGTATTTTTCGTGCAACATTTCAGCAGGTGGGTCGTAACGGACGACACGCGTCCTTTAGCCTTTCGTACATCAGACCCGTTATACAGGCGGCCCGTCGTCCCGTAATTCGGACCCCGAGCTCCACCGACGCATCGCGATCATTATTTTTAAAAATTTCGTTTTGCAAAAAAACACCCAAAGACGGTGTGAAGAAGCAGATGAGATTTACTACAAATTGGTGTTTCTCTGGAAGGGAGGGGTTTCTAAATATGCAGAATAATATACAGAAACGATATAAAAACAATCTGTTTAATTTGTATAATTTTATTCAGGACCCTAGTCCGAGACGGGGGTTCTCACGTCTAAAGGCTGTAGCTCATGGGGGAGCGTGGTACAAAGGTACCCGGTTCAGGGGGGGTTCAGTGTCCTTGAGACACTGAACCCCCCCTTTGCTCCCCCGGTGCTTAACTGCAGCTCACTGCTCCTTTTAATAACTACGGATGGGTCAAATGCAGAGATCCCCGCTGCGGGATCAATAAAGTGTACATTAAATTACATTCTACTTCCTCGTTCCCCAGGATTCGGTCTAGAACCAAAACACCGAGCCTTCAGTTTGTTGCGAGCTCCAGCTGCACTTAATCCAGTAGCCGGCCGTCTGCTCAGCAGGAGGAGGAGAAGCTCTTTGAAGCAAAACGGGAAGTAATTCGGCCCTCTTGTTTCTTTTTTTTACTCTTGATGTTCCAACCTCTAGTGGACACCTTTTGTTGCTTTATTAGCTTGTGTGTGTGTGGGAGGGGGGTTTGAGTACAGGAAAGTAATGGGTTTAAATGCTTCTAAAAAAGACAAGATCAGAAGAATATATGTTTCTGTCTTTCCACATACTCAAACCCTGTGCTGTGTTTACACACACACACACACACACACACACACACACACACACACACACACACTCGCAGTTCTAATAAAGACTCGTGTGTGTTTTTCGGGGGTCTGTAACTGTGTGTCTGTGCTGGGTGGGCCTCTGTTTATTGTTGCGCCTGCCACTCATTGTCTCAGGGAGCTCAGATTGCAGGCTTTATTTCAGGCCGAGCAGGAATGTCCTCCTCGCTATTCTGGTCCCGAATGACCGACGCGGCCGCCACTCGCATTAACGCACCTTGATCACGCGCACCGAAGTGCTTTGATACAACGGAGAGCAACACACGATGCAATGCAGTGCGATTCAGTCCCAATTCAAAGTAATCTAGCAGCACATCTGGAAGAAAAGAGGCATTTGTGCCGTGTGGATCTACCAGGCGCGCTCATCCCTCACATGGGAGAATACAACGCGTTTAGTTTATTAAGGATCCCCATTAGTCTACACCGTAGTGGAGACTATTCTTCCTGGGGTTCAGGCAAAAAATCATTACAAGACAATACAAATACATAAAATGCAGTACAGCATGATCAATTATCACAAAAACACTTGGACTTTGAAAACAACATTTACATTAAAAGTAAAATAATAATACCTTAAATAGCTAAAATAATAACCTAATCTACTATAATTTCCTTTCTGATTATTGCTGCCTTAAGTTTCCTTTAAGTGTGAGTGTAGCATCTCCCTCGCCCATGTCTTCGGAGATGCTCCGTTTATTTGCTCCCTTCGAGTGACGCCGTGCTCGATACGAGAGCCACGAGGCGGGCGACACTCGCAATGTGACGAACCCCGAAAAAGCAACGTCCGACTCGACTGCGTTTATTTTACGCCGCAAACGCCGTCGTCGTCTTCGGATTTTCTTTTATCTTCCCGACGCTCCTCGATCGCATCGCGTGTGACGAAAGCGACCGAAGCTGAGCTTGAAATTGCGCCGATTCATCAAAAGCGTTTCACCCCACGTGTCTCGAGTCAAAGTCGACCGCGAATGAACGACTTGTTCCCGCCAGATCCTGACCCCAAACAGAACGCTCTGGGTTCTTTGTAGTGCGAGAGATCGCGTGGATGAACGAGATACAGTCGATCTCTCAAATGGGCAATTTAATTGATCTTCTGCAGTATTCTTGGCCGCTGCTGTAAACCATTTGGAGCAGAAGCCCCCCCCCCCCCCCCCATCTGAAATGTGCAATCCTTGCCAATGAATCTCTCCGTGCTTCTTCAAATCTGACTTTAATCACAATAACAACCCGTGACTTGAGGTCTCATCCAGTCAACATTAGCCACACGCGCTTCACTGTTTTGCCTCAATTTAGCGTCGCTTTTTATATCTTTTTTTGATCCTTTGCAGTCCGACTTGTTGTTGTTTTCTCCGGCGCTCTTATTACAAAGCGGTGAATTATGCATTCCGGTCGTAAACGGGTTGAGGATCCGTCTCGATGTGCGACCAGTAGATCTGCATTTTTTTCAAATGGATACGCGGCCCATTTATGTCTGTGCGCCGTGTTGCCTCTCTTCTCCCCTCCCCCTCCCTGTTCTCCATGCCTCCTCCCCCTCTTTATTCTACCCAATCTGCCCCTCCTCCTCCTCTTCCTCCTGCCGCTGCGGCCATATTCATACCAGTGCTCATATCTTCTGGTCTGAATTACATCTCCGTGTGCTCTGACTTACAACTGAGGGATGAACAAAGTTCGAAACCAGAGGGCGCAACGAAAAAAACGACGGAGAATTCTCGAGAATTATTCACGCGTCGCTCTCCAGCTCCTATATTTACGTCAGTGAATTGTCTTGTTGTTCGGAAGAGTCGACTCGGAATTATTAAACTGTGTTTGGACAGCTGACAGGAAGGGAACGCTTTTCTCTCTTTCTCTGTTCTAAATTATTCAGCTGCAGCATTAGCTCAGTAGCAGCCCTGCGCTTAGGACTGATGGGATCAGTGGTCTGTGGTGGAGGATCCCTCACACACACACACACACACGCACACACACATGCACACACTCTGTCTCTCTTTCTCTGTGTGTGTGGGGGCATGGTAGGTTACAGGCTTGCAACGAGCCGTGTGTGGCCGTGGCGAACTCTGAGTTTTGACTATCGTGAATACATCGGATCGGAAGCATCATAATATTTAGGATTTTGCTTTTTCGGGAGTTGAAATATTTACAAAATACAATTTTTTTGTTTCATGCTTTCAAACTCTAATTATCGTTCAACGTGTCCTTGGAGAACTCCAGCTGCTGGCGGGTTTTTTCACTTTTCGGTATTATGAAGATTTTGTTTTCAGTGTGATTATTATTATTATTTCATTTTATGAAAGAAAGGACATCTGCTTATCTTTGGCAGTAGGACGATGGTGTAAAGGTCACTGTCGCTGCTTTTGGGAGCAGTTTGTACCCAAACACTAAAGGTCAGGGCCTCTCAGTTTTGTGACATTTTATTTAAACTGTATTCACTTGGTACCTCCATGCACATATAAAAACAAATGTCCCCACTTGCTGCACCGTACTCGATTCAACCTTTTTTAAAGCTAATTTGCATCCGTAGTCACTTATGCTTAAAAAATAATAAATACAATGCACAACAAAAAGACAAAAAGACGCGCTACAGACGATGTCATAGCGGATCCCTCGAAGTGAAATTGATGCTCGATAGATCCGAACAAAGTGCTCATTTATTTGTGTGATCTTGTAACTTTGGTTTTTTGAAACGCAAAGACTTTAAATAGACGTCCGCCCGAGAGGGGTTCCTCTGTGTTGCCCCGATGAAAGCTTATCCAACTGAGGGTCTTCTTCACTGTGGCTATGAATAGGATTGCATTGAAGGTTATAAAGGCGTCGACATAACTGGTTACTCGCACGTGTGCCGTGTCTTTAACCCTCCTCTTACCTGTGGGGTCAATTTGACCCCATTCGATGTTTAACGTCTCTAAAATCATGTTTTTTTGCTTCATATTTCATGACTTTTCCTAATTTATTGGGGACGACTGGAAATTCACACGATGATATGTTTTCAATGTCCTGAACACAACTTGTACGCATCGGTCAATTTGACCCCAGGCTGTTTTTCACTGTGTAAAATATATAAGAAATATCAACATTTTTATTTATTTAAAGGGCTATTTAGGTCGTCAACAAACACACATAAAGTACCTGACACTTAAACTTGGGGAAACAATATGAATTCTAATCATTTTCTGGAGGTTTTAATTGCTGGGGTCAAAAAGGGTCAAAGATGTTGGTACATTTGAAGGTAACAGGAGGGTTAAGGTAATTGGGTACACAGGCACAACGTCGGGCAGAGCTTAGATGTAGTTTTCTGACCTTTTTGTGTGAGTTAGTTGGCAACGCTTTGATGGCCAGCTGCGTTCAGGTACCGGGACGAACGGGGTCCCGCCTGATGAGCAGAACGTGTCAATAGGGTGGACGGGTGGCCACATTTCCAGGAAAGGGAAGTGATGACGCAGAGGAGTGGTCTGAGGGGAGGACGCAAACAGGATGCTATCTCCTGTGACTTCCTGTGCAATTTTAGAAAATCTGTTGTTTTTTCTCCCCCTCCCCGTGAATTTCTGCGAAGGCAAAAAACGAATTAAAAAGGATTGTGCTAGTTTCACAGGGCGTGGTGCCGTTATAGAGACATGTTGAGATGGCCAGACATTCAGGAGAGGATGAAGCGGCACTAGACCTTGAATGGGGAGATGTAGAGACACACACACACACACACACACCCCATGTGGACAATCTTGTTCAGACCATTTTATTTTTAACTATGAGCTGTCGTGTTCCCTCGCGTCGGCAGCTGCCCGACGGCTTGTGCAGCGCCCGTCGTCTCGTCGCCCCGTGCAGGTTTCACATCGTCAAACGGAGGCGATTCGGGTCAGCGGCACGCCGCCAGGCCCGGTGAGACTCGGCCGTGGCCTTCGGGGGGCTGCCGCTCAATCTCTCGCTCCGCTGTGGAAGTCGCCGCGCCTGTCAGTTCTCCGGGTTTTCCGTCGGGCCAAAGTTTTTAAGAAAGTGCGGAAAATGTCAACGCGGGGTGAACTAATGAGACGCTCTGTTTCGGAAATACAAAAATAAAAAAGGGGCAGTGTGCCGTGCATTTTCAAATCCAATGAGAGCGCCGCTGCTTCTGTGAAGCTGCACGTCGCAAAAAGACGAAGAAGATTTCGAACATTGTTTTCCCACGGCCGAAGTAGAAACCGCACCACTGTGCGTCGCCCGTTCTCAGAAAGCCCCCCCCCCCCCGTTTGTCCGTTTCAGGATGTGAGGCTGACTGAGGGCTGATGTCATCTCTCTGCTCTGCTGCAGAGGTGAGCCGTAGGACAGAAACCACGAAGGAAGGAAGGGAGAAGGGGAAAGGGCGAAAGGCAGTGAGAGTTACAGCCGGAGCGGGACGGGTCAGATTTAGGATGGGCGCTGAAAGGAAGACGAGACGCAGGCAACGCAGAGTAGAGTTATGGCAGACTCTCGCTCGCTCCGCCTGTCGGAGCGGCGGGCGGCGGGTCCCAGCCTGCAGTTGCAGGAGCAGAAGTTGCATAATGGCTTCCATCCGTTTTATAGTTTTCCACTGTGGAATGAGCTCACTCTTGTGTGTGTTTTTTTAAGAGCATTTGTGCATGTGTGTGTGTGTGCAGCAGAGGCGAGGAGAGAGAGAGAGAGAGGGTTATAGCAGAACAATCTGGTTGTGCGGCCACGCGCTGCAGCTTTTCTGTGTGCGCGTTCCTGGGTGGAGATAGGAAGGAGCAATGACCTAGAGGCTTTCCGCTCAGGTGAACTCTTGAGGGGGTCAGACGCGGGGCAATGCCAGAGCAAGAAAACAAGGGCAGGGTCCACAGCCAAGCGCCGCTCCACCCGTGGGAGGGGAGGGGAAAGCAGGGAGGGGGGGGGGGGGGGGGCAGTTAAAAGCTATTGCAAGAAAGAACGGATGTAGACTAGTATGGAGAATGCGGAAGAGGCGTTAATTTTTTTGTAATTTTTTTTTTACTAGACCCTGAAATGCTATGTGGAAGCCTCGCCCGGATTGTCTCCGGGCTCCACAAGCCCGAGCAATGTGTATTTATTATCCCCCTCCACCCTCCCCCACCCACCTTTCCAGTGGTGTCCCAAGCAGTGAGACAAAGAGGCCGGCTGCTGGATATGTGGGACAGTAGCTCCGCACACAGAATGTGCCGCGACGAGCCTCCACACGCACACTGCAGAATGGTTTGTGTGCACCTCGTGTGTACGTGTGCCGCCGCCGCTCGTAGAGGGGTGTAGTAACAGCGGGCAGGCCGGCTGAACGCAGGATGACCCGTCTCCCCCGAGGCTGCACATCACTGCATCATCAGACGCTCCTCGCAGTGGAACAGATGAGATTTCACTCCCATCGAGCACTAAGCAGGGAACCGAGGCTGCTCCGCTAACTGGATCGTCTCCCCTCATAAATCTGTGTGAATCCACAATCTACTCTTCTCCCCCCCACCCCACCCCCCCCTGGAAGAATCACTTCACTTATAACCTCAACAGAGGATTTTGTTGATTTATTGTTTATTTATTCCCCCCCCCCATCTACATAACTTGACATACGCTTTCGTGGTGTGCGTGTATTTGGCGTGAACGTTGCAAAAAGATTGACGGCTGAGGCCAATTTCCAATCCACAACTCATCATTCGATCAGATTGCAGCTCAAACGCACGAGCGTCTCTCGGTTCGATGCCTCCGAATATGTTGCACCGCGCGTGTGTCTGTACATGCGTGTGTCTGTACATGCGTGTGTGTGTGTTGACATGTATATGTGATGTGCAGCTTTGTGCTTTCAGGTGCTGATATGCGCTGAAGATGAGTAGCGTCGGAGACAACTTGTTGGAGCCGCTGTGCGCCGACCGCAAGCGTAAACTGTCCACCTGCGACACGCCGAGCGTAGGGTGAGTGCTTCCTGTCGAGCGTCGATCATATCGCAGTCCACTTAGTCCGCTGACGTTTTTGGTGTGGATGTCAACAAGTGCTCCCCCCCCCCCCGCCCTGGTTCACATGCTGCTCGCAAAGCATCTGAACCCAAGGCGGGGGGCGCCACGCCACGCCACGGGGAGGTGAGGTCGTCATAGCAACATGTCTAATCCCCTCGGTGCCCCGGGCAGGTGTGACAAGCGTCGGAGGGAACAGGAGAGCAAGTACATCGAGGAGCTGGCCGAGCTCATCTCGGCGAACCTCTCCAACATCGACAGCTTCAACGTCAAGCCGGACAAATGTGCCATCCTCAAGGAGACCGTGAGGCAGATCAGACAGATCAAAGAGCAAGGTACCGCCCCTCCCCCAACCCCCAGCCCCCACACCCCCGGCCGAGAACAAAGCAACATTTTATTATAATTATTCATCTTATTGTCATTACTATTATTGCTCTGGTCGCATTTGTGTCTTTTCGTTCGGGGGAGGGTGACTTGGGCTCTGGTGAGGCGCCCTGCTGCAGGACAGACGATGCCAGTGATGTAGTGGCGTGTTTGGTTCATGGCCAGCCTGACAGCCACTTTGGCTGTTTGTATTGCTGGGGGGGGTAAACGAACACCAGTAATGGAAACCAGTCCTTGGTGGTCGCGGCTCAAGGCTGTCAGTGGCCCGTGTATCTGTGAGAGCCAGACTGAGCTTCTCTCCGGGAGATAAATGACTCAGAAATCAGACCTCTTTATCTGCTCCGACCCGCTCGCTAATTTTCCAATTGTTTTTGCAGATTTGACATGATTGGTTACCGCGACAGCTGTTGCAGCTCGGTTTGAGAGTAAGATCTGTGAGGTTAAGTGGCTAAGAAAGAGAAAGAAAGCAATCCTATTGGAATCTACCCAGAGTCACAGCTGGCTACTGCTGTATTATGCAGCTAGGTTGCCATAGTTACAGGATGGGAATGATGGAGGGCCTCTGTTTTTTTTCTTCTGTCTTGTCTTTTTGAACACACCTTTTTCCTCCCCCTTACTACACATCTTTGCTCTTTGCCATCAGTCACCCCCTGCGTCTCCTTTCTTATGTCAATCACTGCTTTACTGCTTGATCAAACTGCTAGTTTAAGTAGAAATTATTATATTAAATCCAGCGTCATATATATTTCTTGTCGTCTTGCTCCGTGTCTCGCGCCACAGATGGTGCCGCTATATGGAGTGGTATCTAACAAAGCCTCCGACACATGCTGATTTTAAAAATAGAAAGGCATGCGAGTCATTCATCTGTGACTCGTGCTGCCACCTGCTGGCCGGGCACAGATATTATTTGTCTTTTTTATTTTCCTAGCATTAGGGAATCGGCTCCCACAGCTAACTGGACGTCACATTCTGACCAACAGCATGTTCAAGAAAAATAAAAAACACATCTTTTACACAGCGGAGGTCATGTGCACAGATGAAATACCGCATAAAACAATCCAAAGACAGAGAAAGCTTTTTGTAAAGTGACAATCCGTCTTCATCCGGAGTGTGATGTGCTTCATCCGTCCTCAGGAAAGAGCTCTTGCAGCGATGACGATGTCCAGAAGGCGGACGTGTCTTCCACTGGTCAAGGAGTCATCGACAAGGACCATCTGGGACCACTGCTCCTACAGGTCAGCTTGGGGACAATCGCTGTGGTCAACCACGCTTATTAGCTGCCCTTCCTTATGCTGCACCAGTGCTTCCCGGTCATTGCTCACTTGCAGTTGGTAGAAATGTCTCGGCTGGTTGATAGAAGGGCAAACAGAAACCAAATATGGTACATTTTATGCTATTTTCGTTTCTACTTTGTCTTAAATTCAACTCTCCATTTTTTTTCCCGTGTGGCCCTGCTGTCTCCAGGCATTGGACGGCTTTCTGTTTGTGGTTAACCGAGAGGGCAGCATTGTATTCGTGTCGGACAACGTGACGCAGTACCTGCAGTACAAGCAGGAAGAGCTGATCAACACCAGCGTGTACAACATCATCCACGACGAGGACAGGGAGGACTTCCACAAGAACCTACCCAAGACTAACGGTGAGCCGTGGGTTTAAGTGCGAAGGGTCAAGATCACACTCACTGAGGTGTACGCTCGACCACGGTCCATCTCTCTGACACACACACACACACACACTCACACTGTGACCGTTTGAACTTATGTTCCCTTGTTGCCCATTTCCTCTTCACAGCACCAAATGGAGCATCGTGGGGCGGAGAGGCACCGCGGCAGAAGAGCCACACCTTCAACTGTCGAATGCTGGTGAACTTCGGTCACGGCTTGTCAGAAGAGAGGCCGGAGGGCCGGCGCTATGAGACCATGCAGTGTTTTGCCCTCACTCAGCCCCGGGCCATAATCGAGGAGGGAGAAGGTAAAAAGTCCGATTGTCTCGGCTGGCCGCATTTATTGGTCAACGTGTGCTCAAACGTTGCAAATAAGGCCATGTGCACACGGTGTTCCACGTCCAGTTTGTCCCCCCCGGCACAGTCGAACGTTGCGTTGTCTCTTTGCTTTTTAGACTTGCAGTCGTGTATGATCTGCGTGGCGCGACGCATCATTGCAGTAGAGCGGACAGAGAGGTTTAGCACGCGCCATGAACTGTCTGGTAAGTTTCCACTGTGCTGTATCTAATTAATGCAAGTACATTCCCACCGTGTATTCATTGTGTCTACGTGTGACCCTCCCATTGGGAAATGTTTTTATGCCTTTAAGAAAAAAAGAAATCGACACAAAGATTCAAATTCCTCAATGTGACCTTTCACCGTAGATTCTTAATTCCCGTTCGGCACACACACACACACACACTGCATCTAAAGTTCACGAGCCGTCATCCCTTTGTGTAATCCCAATGGTGCATCTTCTGTCGCAGGTAAGCTGATTGGAATTGAGCAGGAAACCTCTCTGAGCACCACCATGCGTCCAGGCTGGGAGGACCTGGTGAGGCGCTGCATGCAGATGTTCCTCCATCGGAGTGAGGGACAGCCGTGGTCCTACAAGCGGCACTACCAAGACGGTACGCGGCGCTCAACCTCCCTGCCATTTAACCTCCATTTTCGCCTCCACAAAAGGCGCTAGTATTTGCTACCTTAGCAGGTGTCTTTATTTCCGCACTCCTGCGTGTGGAAAGAAGATTGGCGAAGGGACAGCATGTTTTTTTATATTCTTTTTTTATGTCACAAATGATATGAATTTACCATTTTAAGGTTAGTACATGTAATTATGTTACTATTTGTAATTTAAAATCAAATTTGTAAGGGCAAAACATGAATTATGATCTTGTTTTATGTAAGTACATTTTGTTTATATTGTTTGCGTCAATGATTTGTACATTTGTTTTCTTGATGTAGTCTTAATATTAATATATACCTGTGATCAGGTGGGCAGGTTTGAGCATTGTCGAGAAAGGCCGCACAGACAAAAGCATGCAAGGAATGTACCGGAACACAAGTCGCCTCGTTCAGGCGTTTGGTGTGTGGGACGCGGCCCTTGCTCGATGAAGAAGAGGCTCAAAGCATTAATGAGTCATCTCTAGCGCAACAGGAAACGTTACCGGATTTGTACGACGGATTTGAATCGCAGTTGATTTCATGGGGTGGCTGGAAGAAACTCCAATATTTTAAATCTATAAACTTAAAATGTAGTCCAGTTGTACTGTACCAGTCTCTGGTTTGGAGTTTTGTTTCACGCTTTTCTTTCTTCTTCCTCTTCTGACTAGACGGCAGCCTCTGATCCACTTTGCCAAACTGTAATCGCCGAGTTTATTCAGTGAGCTTCACGTGAATGTCTTTCGGACGGCAGTCACTGGAGGCCACATGGCAGTTTGATTTTTTTACCAATATTAGCGACTATAAGTTGCGCAACAGCTTGTACAGTGTTGCGTGGGAACAAACCCGCGTGTCTGACGATGCCCAGCGCTCGCAGAGCGGCAAGCTTGGCCAACTGTTTGGAAGTCCCTGCCACAACCTGGGACAGCGGATTATAAGCGTCTTTTTTGTGAGTTTCTAATTCTACTTTTGTTGTTGTTGTTGTTGTTATGCTCCAGCTTTCCACAAAGGCCACGCGGAGACGCCGCTCTACCGCTTCTCCCTGTGCGATGGCACCCCGGTCACCGCCCAGACCAGAAGCGACCTCTGCAGAAATCCCAGCACCAATGAGCCGCACTCTTTCCTCTCCACACACTTGCTGCAAAGGTGCGACTGCGAGTCGCAGGAATGATTTCTCCTAAATTGGACGATTGTGTCGTTACTTTGCATGTGCTTAAACTTTGCTCTGTTCTCTTTTGTTGTTGTTTTTGTAGAGAGCAGAATAGTTACCGTGGAAACCAGGCTGGAGGGAAGAGGCCTCAGAACATAGGTGTGAGCAACCCCAACCAGCCGACGAACATGGGCCCAGGAGGGGGCATGAACAAGGGCTACGGCGTGGCCGAGCAGGGCAACATGCCCCAAAGAGGAGCGCCTCCGTACACCGGGGGCAACCGCATGAACCCCATGAGCCAGATGAATCAAATGAACTCCATGCATCAGATGAACAACATGGGTCAAATGAGTTCCATGCATCCAATGAGCTCCTCGATGAACCAGATGGGGCCCATGAATCAGATGGGTCACCATGGCATGCAGAAACAACAACAACAACAACAGCAGCAGCATCAGCAGCACCAACATCAGCAGATGGGTCAGTTCCATGGAGGTGGAGGTGGACCTGGAGTTGGAGCGTACGGGATGGGAATGACCAGCCCCCCCCCGGCCAGTCCAGGCATGAATGGCCCCACACACAACGTCATGGGTTCACCCAGAGTCCGAGGGAGCCCCAAGATGGGTGCGAGCCCCTTCTCTCCCGGAGGTATGAACCAAACTATCAGCTCCGTAGAAAATAACAAATTGTTTGTAACACTCGTGTTGCGACGTTGTGATATGACGTGTGTCCGTTTGCGTCTCTCGCAGGTATGAACTCCACCATGAGCTCCGGTCACCCTGGCAACGCTGGAGGCGGGACCACCTTCTCCAGCAGCTCCTTGAACGCCCTCCAAGCCATTAGTGAGGGAGTGGGCAATCCGATGCCCTCCCCGCTCACCTCTCCTCCCCCCCACAAGCCCGACAGCTCCCCGAGCATCAACTCCACCAACCATGCAGCCGGGGGGCCCTGTAAGCCAAGCCTCCCGGCCTACTCCGACTCCAAGTGTCCAGGCGGCTCCCTGGGAGCCGGAGGAGAGCAGCAGTCTCAGCAGAATCCAAACACCCCGACCAGCGAGAGCCCTCCTCACAAGCCGGACAGGCAGGCCGGCAGAGAGGCGGGGCCCGCCGGGGGCGAATCGAACAGACGGGTCCCAGACGCCAAGTCCCACAAGAAGCTGATGCAGCTCCTCATCTCCCCGACAGACGAGCTGGTGCCGTCTAACCACGCACAGGGCTCCGGGCCCGGCCCCACGCCCGAGGCTAAAGACGGAACCGCCGGGGTCACCAGCCCCTCCTCCACGGGGGTGTCCTCCTCTACGGGGGCCGTGTCGTCCTCGGGCGCCGCCGGACATTTAACGAGCCAGTCGCTGCAGGAGAAGCACAAGATCCTCCACAAGCTTCTGCAGAACGGCAACACTCCCGACGAGGTGGCTCGCATCACAGCCGAGGCCACCGGGAAGAGCCGCCTGGACTCGGGGGCGCCGGAGCCCGGGCCCCCAGCCGCCGGAGGGGTCAGGGGATCCGACTCGAAGCAGGAGCAGCACAGCCCGAAGAAGGAGAAGCCCCACGCCCTCCTCCACTACCTCCTCAATAAGGACGACTCTAAGGAAGGTGTTGATATCAAGCCAAAGCAGGAGGAGCTGGAGGGGAGAGGAGCTCAGGGTACAGGGGTCACCAGCTCTGACCCCCACTGCATGGATGGGAAGGTCAAGTTGGAGCCGTCGGATGAGGTAAAGCTTGAGAATAAACGCGTGTGAGCCGTATATTTGAAATGCCCACCAGAACATCGTCTGATCATTGTGTCTCGGTGGTTCAGGCGGAAACCCTGGAGACCATCCTGGGGGTCCCGAAGAACAACCCTGGCTTCTACCCGGAACCAGACCCCAGAGCGGGGAAGGAAGGGGGCAACAAACCGGGAAATATGCCCGACAGTTTACACGGTAAGTCAGTCTAACGGGTGTATGCATATCAGCCATGACGGACACGCGTTGTGTCAAGTCTTGCATGAGGTGCAGCAGGGTCGATGAGGCCTTGTCTTCGGTCTGAGAAGCTAAATGTTCGAGGGTGTGTGTGTGTGTGTGTTTCAGATGGGGAGCGAGGCCCCTTGCCTCCAGCCCAGCGCATCGCCTATCAGAGAGCCTTGTCCGTGGATGCCAAGCCCATCGGTGGAGAGGGACCGGTGGGAGGAGGGCTGGCCGGGAGACGGAACGTCCCCTGTCCCACGTTGGTCAAACAAGAGAAGATGGACGCTGCGATTCCACCTGGGCCCGTTCCCAACGGCTTTCCCGGGGGCATGGGCGCGTGTCCGCCACGGGGCAACCCAACGAGTAACTTAAACACTTATTTCTTCGCAAGCCTGGCTGTACTCGAACGTAGAGAAGCTCGCGGCTGTAAACACTTTTGTTTGTGTTGATCAGGAGGTGTGGGCAGAGGAACGGGAATGCCTCAGCGGCCTCCCATGTCGGCGCCAGGGGACTGGGGGATGCCGCGGTCCGGCGGCAGCCCCGTGGCCGGACCGGGACACCCTGGCATGGGTCGCGCCGGTCCAATGGGAGGACCCATGATCAACAGGTCCACCAGTGTACCCGGGAAAACCAGGTCTATGCTGCAGCAGCAGCTCATGGATATGGGTAGGTCTCATGCGGGGTGTGCCACGAGTAATGTAACCGTCTGAATTGCGATCATCTTCTGGGAATGTATTCATTGTATCCACTCTACATTCACACGCAACCCTTTGTTATCTCTGCAGGTTCCAGTGAAGCCAATGCGGGCATGAGTCCGTTTGGTGGACACGGGCACCCACCTCAGTCCCCGTCCTGGCCAGACTCCGCGATGGGACTGGACCGGCCAAAGACCACCACAAAGAGGTACACCTTCCACACTGGTCCCAACGCTGACCCTCTGAATGTGTGCCATCTTAGTCTTTCAAGGGATCGTTTGGATGTTTTGAAGTGGGGTTGAATGGGGTACGTATCCATAGGTAGGTGATGACCCACTAAAGCCACTGGTAATACAGTCACTATGGATACACGCCTCCAGAGAAGATCTACATATTCTTTAGACATGGACCAAACACCCAAGTATAACCTGGGTCCCCCTGGGAGGCCTCACCTGTGGGCATTTCACCCAGTTCTGGTGGCCCAGTCTCCTGGAGGCGTCAACCCCATGATGGGTGTACCTCATACAACACCCACGCCATCCCTTAGATTATGGTTTTCCCTAAACTAAACCCAGAAATTGGTGGTGATGGTGTTTGTGATTTGAAGTCTCATTTTCCGTCTCCTTCCATGTGTCACGTTAGGGACCAGTTCGGGCACCCCCTGGAGGAGCTGCTGGGGCCCCGGGTCAACAGCGAGGGCCCGAGTGACGAACGAGCACTTCTGGACCAGCTGGACTCTCTGCTCAATACCACTGATGTCATCGCGCTGCAGGAGATAGACCGGGCCCTCGGCATCCCTGAAATAGTAGGCCAGGTATGGCACTCACTGCAGTAGACGGAATGTATATCATCATTTTGTCGAGGAGATAGTGACATATTATCCGCCCACATTTACTGCAGTTCTTCTAACAGTAATTGAAGGAAAGGAATAAAGCAGAAAGTGTAGAAGGAATTTTATTGTAAAATATGAATTAATAAATGCAATGCGCTTTGTGTATGCATAGTTGTCGATTTAGATGATACGACACAAAAGAAACGGGTTACTGCTGATTTGTACGTGTACATTGAGTTGAAGCTGAATATTGAGCTCCCTGTTGGTCTAATGAGACAACTGGGTTTGATGTGATTTGTATGTGGGGGTCCTAATCCACAACTTTATGTTAGTTTACAGTCAAAGTGTTTTAAGTTCTAGATGTTTTAGTTTAATTATGTAGCTACTTTCATCCAGCTTTGTTTTGGCTATTGCAGTAAAAGTTTACTGGCGTGACATTCAGCTTCTCTGTCTCCTAGAACCATCGACCCGAAGGCCACCCGCAGGGCCCGGATCGAGGCGCGGGGCGGTGCCCACCATCAGAACCTTTCCCGGGGACGGACTCCTCCTTGGGCATGGACCAAAAACCCATGTACAACCCGGGGCCCTCCTCTCGGGCCATGCAGCCGGGTTATGGTGGCAACGCGATGCAGGGCCCGTCTCCCGGAGGCTTCAACCCCATGATGAGTCCGGTGGGCCAGACGGGGAGCTTCCCTGGCATGGGGGGCATGGGCAACCCCCGCGCCAACATGATGCAACCTCGCATGATGACCGCCACCAAGCCTCTCCGACTGCAGCTGCAGCAGCGGCTGCAAGGGCAACAGGTGACCCCTCAGACCCAGACAGCTGTCACGTCGAAGATGGAGTCCGTCAGCTGGTGTCTTGAATGAATTATTTCAAACTGGCATATTTAACTCTTCATCTCGTCTCACCTGGCAGTTTATGAACCAGACTCGACAAGGCGTGAAGATGGAACACGCCCCCGGAGGAAACCCTGCAATGCATTCAGGCATGCAGCCCGGCATGCAGCCCGGCATGCAGCCCGGCATTCAAGCTGGCATGCAGGCTGGAATGCAGGCTGGATTGCAGCCTAGCATGCAGCCTGGCATTCAAGCTGGCATGCAGCCTGGCATTCAAGCTGGCATGCAGGCTGGCATGCAGGCTGGCATGCAGGCTGGCATGCAGGCTGGAATGCAGGCTGGAATGCAAGCTGGCATGCAGCCTGCAAACATGGGTGGTCAGGTATGTGATCAGCACTTCCTCACATCTGTCGTGTGCATTTGCCTCTTTTTAACGATGTCAGCCAGGTCGCCTGTCGTAGGATTGCGGTCCAAATCTCGACGTTTTGTCCGCAGCCTGGTTTCCTGAACGCCCAGATGATGGCTCAGCGCAGCAGGGAGATGATGACCATGCAGATGAGAAGGCAGCGGATGATGATGCTGATGCAACAGCAGCAAGGGCAAGGGCAGGTGCAAGGGCAGGTGCAAGGGCAGGGGGCAGCGAGAGGCTTCAGCCCGCCCCCAAGTGCCACCGCACCAGGAGGCATGGAAGGCGCCATCGGCGGCGCCCCCATGAACCAGCCCAGCCAGCCGGGATTCAACTACGGTGAGAGGACTGAGACGGCGCCGTGTGTCACTTCCTCCTCGATGTTCAAGTTTCACACCCGTGACTCTCTGTTCTCTTGTTGTTGTTGTTGTTGTTGTTGTTGTAGCAGGGGTGAACCAGCAGGGGGACCCATCCTTCATAGCTCCAGGTAGCAGCCCCCCAGCAAACATGATGCAAGGACGAATGGGGGGGCCTCCACAGACCGCCATCATGCCAGGGATGCAGGGCAATCCCCAGGGAGGGCCGATGTACCAGTCAGGAGACATGAAAGGATGGCCACAGGGCGGCATGCCACAGGGCGGCATGCCACAGGGCGGCATGCCACGCAGCAAGTATGAAACCAGATTATTTAGTCACGTATAATTTAAGCATGACCGTTTTAGCACAATGCTAAAAAAAAACACCTTCCTTGTGTGACGATACACTCTTTTCCAGCACATACCCCCAGCAACAGTTTCCCCAGCACGGCAACCAGGGTCAGTTTGGACCCATGATGATGAACAACTCCATGGGGGGGCCCGGGCCAGTCAGCGGGGCGCCCGTCGCGGGTCAGATGCCGGGCCAGAGGCAGGGCCAGACGGGCATGAACCCCATGGGAATGGGCAGAATGCCAAAGGGACCCGATCAGGTAGGCAACACACAGTCGCAGGAGTTAAGTGGCCTGACGTGAAGGCCGGCTGATGGTTTTTTAAAAACGCATTTGAGATATTATGGGCACGGAAAAGGGAAATTCCATGTTTTTTCAACCCCTGGGGAGAGTTTGCACATCTCACTGTGTTTCCTCTCTGCAGAAGTATTGCTGAAGACCTGTCGCTGATGACAGCATCTGGAGCCTTTCAACTGTGGCAGAGTGGTCTGAGCCAATCAGAAGAGCTGGACCTACACACACACACACACACACACAGTAGGGTCCTCCAGCATAAGACGTGACGCTCGGAGACTCTGCACAACGCACGGCTCATCCTGGAGGAAGCGGGCTCACGTACCGTAACCCGGTGAAGGTGATGCACAAACACACAATATCAGCGTCTGTGGGTCAGCGTGAACAAACCTGCAGAACGGGACTATGGTACAACCAGCTGTGGCTGCACTTTACCTGGAAGCTTCTGTGTAGAACAAAAAAAAAGATGGATGCAATATTTCTTCATCATTACAGCCTTACTAGAGATTCAATGCCTTCTCAACGATGGGTTTCTTTTGTTTCTTCTTTTATTTCCCTTCTTCTTCTTTTTTGGGACGCGTCTCATTCTTGAAGTCATCGGAAGCTATAAGCACAGTTAACTAACGTTATGCAGATCGGAGCAATAACTCTCGCCTCTATGCTTTCTGTAACCGGGCGCCACGACGCCTGTTCTAAGCAAACAAATGGTACTGCAGTATTAAGATGTCTCGACGTGTCCTCTGTGAATATGAATTGTAAATATTCTACAAAATATATCAAACATGCTTTTTAAAGGCCCATTATTGCACAAAGTATGAGACCTGGTTGTATTTTTTTGTCCCATAGGTCAATGTTGAGTTTTTATTTTTCTTCTTTTAAAAAAAAAAAAAAATTCTTCTTGCAAATGTTGCAGGCGCGTTTCGGGGGTTTCCTTTCCCTCGCGTGTCATTTTCTGAATGTTGTATTTTTCCAAGTTTTCCTCTTTTTTTTAAAAAACTGTCATGTATTCCATGTTGTAGCGAGGCACTTTTGACTTGTGACGAGTCGAAGCTTCTCAGCTTTCAGGTTTGGTGGCGGAAGTGAGTTCCGTCTGGACGTGAGGCGGCGTGGTCTTCGTCGGGCTCTCCGGGAGGTTTCCGTCCGCGGTGACGTCGACGACGGGAACAGGAAGTCATCGGCGTACCAACAAGCCCCCAGTACCCCCCCCCCCCTCTCAGTGTCTGCTGAGCGTATTTTTTATTCACAGTATTTTCTTTTTTGACTGTTCTTCTCAACTCTCTGAATCTACCTTTTTTCTTTCTTTTTTTTCCAACATGCGCAATCCAAAGATATTTTTCCACATCTCCTATATAGTTTCCCGGTGTACATTTGTAATGATATTAGTCCGACGGTAAATGGGTACATGTCACAGATCTTTTTAAAGCATTTGGTGGGGTTTTGTACGGCAAGCGTAAGGAGCACGGAGTCGTTCCACAGGGGGGGGGGGGGGGGGACACTGGGAACTCAACCCTACGGCAGAATGTTTTTACATCTAGACTGAAACAAATAAAAATGAAAACGCAGTGTGTTTTTTGCTGTGAACCAGAAATAACGATGGAATGAAATCCACGTTCAAGACAGATCAAAATCTCTTCTGTCAGGAAGTGTCTTTTCTGTCCAGCGTTTTGTTACTTCAAGAAGAAAACAAGTTCAAGACGTATCAAAATCTCTTCTACCAGGAAGCGTCTTTTCTGTCCAGCTTTTTGTTACTTCAAGAAAAGAAAAAGAACTTTGTAGAGTTTCAATGAAGTAAAAAAAAAACGGAGGCAAGAGATCATTTGGTTTTGTTTTGAGGTAAAATAAGTTGTCATTTTGCAGGATGTATATTACAGTTTGTGTCTGTTGTTGATATTGATGTAAATACAAATTTCTATTTAAACACCCTTGACTCCGCTTCTCCGATTGTCTTCTGATTCTTGGCTGCAGTTTACCCGAAACAATAAATATCAGCTTGCTGTGATGCAATAACCTACAAACACACTGCGATGGAACCGAATATTAATACTTGTGGTATAGAGATGTACAAACTAAATAAAATACTCCATTAGAAGTAAGCCCTGTTTTCAAAAGTGAACGCACATAATTATTCGCAGCAAATAGTGGAATAAGTATTCAATCTGCAGAAAAGGGGCCCCTGTGACTGCTTAAGACGTTACTGGATTATTCATATTAATCATCGGTAGCATTTTTAGCTGCTTAAGATGGAGTTATAAGGTCAGGCCTCATAGAGGTCGCGGTACATCAACATGATTTATGGAGTTTTAAAGAAGAATAAACTAAGTGATACTGCTAACAACCCATCTGAAATATTAATTGGAAGCTTTTTAAATATTTTTATTATGTAGAACCATCATCTAAAAAGAAACCAGTAGGTCGGATAAATAAAGACATTTCAACCAAGTAAATTATATATACTTCCAAACAGTATTTGAGTAATAAGTAAAACACTGTGAGGCTCAATTGATGCCAATGAATTATAATTATTTTAGGTGACGATGTGTGTTGAATATAATTGTAATATAGTTGTCACACAAACAAAACTAATATGTTAATGTCGGCGTACATGAAGTACCAACGCCACGTGAACGCATCTTTTCCACCGCGCTGTCAACACAAGGGGGCGCTGCTGTCCGCTCACCGGGGCTGGAGTGGTGCGATTCACGTTGCGACCGCAAGAGGGCGCTGCCCACAAGGGAGCTGCTGCAGGAAGAGACACGAGGTTTGATTCATTTAGATCGACGGAGGGATTAATAAAAATAATAAAATAAAAAAATAATAGTAATAATGATAATTAAGTAAACAAGCGAAGACAAGACCCCATCCTTCATGCATCCAACTGCCGGACCACGTGGAGTTTTATGGTGAGCAGCTCTTCTTAATTTTCACTCCACAACTCAGACAGATGACGTAAAAAGAGGATTTGTAGATCATTATGTGTGATTAGAAATTACTTTTTGGTATTATTTAAGCTAAATATTTATGTTCAACGACTTATGGACAGTTCTCAAACGGCTCAAGCCTTGTATGTTTATAAATATATAAAGAAAAAGAAAAAAAACAGAAAAGGGAGGAGGAAACAAATAAGTATATAAATACATATATTAATAGCACATTTAGAACATATACGACTGTACTGTGGGAATCTCTACCCGAGAGCCCCCCTCCTCCTCCTCCTCTTCCTCCTCCTCCTCCTCCTCTCTCTAAGTGTTGGCGTGGTTCCCGGCCCATCTGCGGCCTGGCCCGTGGATTACTGTTTGTTAATGTTTCAATCAGCTGTGTGTTGAGGAATGTGGAGCTATTTAACCTGAACTTCCCCAGGTGTGCCGAGGCGCCGCTCAGTCTGGGCCCCGCCGCCCTCCCCTGCCCTTGGCACAAAGCTATCACACAAACACAATCACACACTGGCCACGCCGGGGCTGCAGCTGTGCGCATCGCACCGCAGGGAAATGGGAAAAACATTGCACCAGGAGGGGAGACGGAATAAATCTTACGACCAATCGCCAAAAGCCAAAAAGCCATTTTAACCCCCGCGGTGCCGGGTTCTGCTGATTTACACGATTACATATCGAAACACCATTTTTTTTAAATATTTAATGGATGTTTTATGGAGTGAAACTAACTTTTTTTTAAATCTCATTTTGCCTGATAATCCACCGTTATCTTTTTTTAATTTACTTTATTTCCAATGATTAAATCATTATGTAATCTCACATCCTCTTGGGATAGGAACAAAAACTGCGATTATTTATTTATTTTTAATTGAATTCCTAAATTACAAATTTTTTTAACTGCCTCAATTTGTCAAGATCTTTCGACTTGAGGATTTAACACGAGACTTCCTCCTGTAATGTGATACGGTAATGACCCACAGAGAGGCAAATTACCAATTTAACTGGCTATGAGCCATTTTGGTGACCTCCTAGCTTTCGTTTCATGTTACCTGGAAGATTTAACAGCTTCTTCTGGCTGGAGCACCCTTTTTCTTTTCTTTTTTATTGACAACCACTTCGCACTCCCCCCACCCCAGAACTCAAGTCAGCATCAAGATAAGCAACTCAGATGAATACGAGTCGACCTGCTATTAACAATCAGGCTATAACATCCCATAATAACCACCAGTGTCGTGTTTCACAACTTTGCTTCTCTAGCATTTAACAAGAAATCAAAACTTAGAATCTCCTAGTTTTTGTTGTATTACACCACCTAATATCATCTTTATCTAACACACACACACACACACACACACACATATATATTCACTATGACACAGATGAGTTTTTTGTTCAAAAATAATTGTCTTGTTTTAATAAAAACACAAATAAGGTACATTGTAAGAAAACAATATCTTCACATACTGTGGCATTGTAATATACAATACAGTTTTGTCGCTCAGGAATCTGAGAAATTTTACTTCTTTCTTTCACAAAATGTTGAACATCTCTATATGATTTTACACAAGATACAAAGAGCGTAACAGAATCATTAGCTTTCTTTAGTAACTCTACAAGCAACGAGCGATGCTGGTTGCATTGAACACGTCTTGGTCCACCCGGCTAACCCAGTCT